>NW_023595374.1:344149-447394 GCF_014839805.1 Manduca sexta | reverse complement strand
TTTTTAAGTGCTGTCGCCTACGGCTTAAAGTTTTGGTAGATTCGTACTATGAGTGGGCCTGATTAGAATTCTTCTATTATTATTTTAGTGTTTTTAAAAAGCGGATAAGCCATACAACCCACAACCTCAATCAATTATTATTTTAATTAAGATTAACTTCAGCGCGTCCATGCAGTATTGGGCAACCTAAAATATGTTACTCAGGTATCTTTTAGTAATTAGCAATTCTACATGGATGTCGCTTACATCAAATGATATTAGGCGTGGTGTAACTAATATCTGGACCTCTAAAAATTACTGTACGTAGTACCTACATATTAGTATTATGCAAACATTTTACTTTTTTGCGCGTACGCGTTAATACAAATGCGTAGAAGTGCAAATTCTTTAGCAAGCGTATTTTAGTAGATACTGTAAGTTAAGTGCTTCGCCTGTCACTGTGTTGAGCACTTTTTAAATAACTAACATAGTTGAATACCTATATTTGATTAAGTAAAACAAACGTACATCAATTTTATTGGCAGTCGTGGATTCAATTTGAGTTCCTAATGAAGTTTCACAGTCTAAATAGATTCTGGCCACTAGAATATTGAGATAATAAAATTGTTATTGTATTTGTAATTGTTACAGACCGTAAAGAGATCATTCCGCAAAAAGCCTACTTATGGACCTAAAGACTCTCAGAAGCGCGAAGAGTGGCGCGCGTTCCGCACAGACGCGAAATACGAGCGCGAGATTAAGCGCAAAACTGGTTCCACCACATTGTATTGAGTCTGTTTGGTGGCTACCGCTGGAAACGTTGACAACTGATAGCTTTAAGTCTATACTCGTAATTATGTATGCAAAGTAATATTACAGTGAAGACTCGATTAACCGGCTACTGTAATCTAAACAGGGATAAAATTGAATGTTTAAAGAAAAGAAGTTTTTGTACATATGAATCATTATTAACACTATTCTTTTCGTGGCTCGGTCGCGTTAATGCTTATTCATAAAAATATCATATAAGTAACTCATGGGTATTCATCTCTTGGTAATAACAGTGGACAGGATAATCGAGTCTCCACTATATATAAATTAAATATATTTATTATTACCCGTATGAAAGATTTTTATTTTTTGTAATACTAATATGCACCTATGGACCGTATATCCGTCTGCGTTATATACGGTTGGATAGAAAGTTTATGTAGACATTACAACCGACAGGGCAGGTTATTATCTTAATAGCAAAGATGCAATAGCAAAGGATTTGAAAATAATAACGTATATACACGTACAACATATAAGGTAAATGTACCATATTACAGTATATTAAGGCATTTACTACTTTGAAGATGATTTTCAGAAAAAAGTAGAAAGGCGATAGGAATGAAAATTTATTCGAAAGACTGTTATTATAAGATGAATTTAGAACATTATTTAACGTCGTAGCCTTTAATTTATAGAAATAGTTGTTATTTTACGGCACCTCTAGTTTGTCTCTAATTCCGTGAGAAAATTTGGCTCCTAACATAATTCCGGAATACGTTGTACGTAATTCCGTGCTATGTTGAAGCATACGTTTTCTATATAAAAGCAAAAACAAAATTGATTGTCTTCAAGTATATACTTAAATAGACTAAAATAATTATAATTAATGAAATAAAAATCCAAAATGCTCTTCTTTTCTCTTTCTAATATATCTTTGGTTACTGGAAAACCCATATATGCCATCATTATAACCCATTCAACTATAAGAGATTCCTCTTTCGGGGTCAGTACAGTTGGAGCTCCCGTATGATCTTGCTTTTGTATTTTCATGCACTTTGTCATATAGCGTTTGTCTATAAATTTTATATATATTTTGGAAGCTTTGTAAATAGATATATTTCCATCATTAATTTCTTTTAAAGCCTTTTGAAGGATTTCGGCCGTATATTTATTTATTTTTTTACATCAAACTGTTATTATAATTATTATATTTGTTAGTAATTTCGTGAAATTATTAACTCTGTAAATGACACGCATAAATGATCCGACCCCCCCTCCATTATCAATATTTGTGAAATAAAAAACACAGAAGCTAATGTTTTTGCTTCTTCCCAAATTATACTTCGGGTATACCAGAATAAAGGACATGAGTGAAAAACTCGTGCACTTTATTACGGGAGTCAAAAAAATGGATTTAATTAAATATTTTTAATAAAATTAATAGTATATAAAATCACATGACAATTATATGCATACCATCGATATAAATATGTACTTATTTCTTATGATTTTATAAAATAACATTAATTTAAATTTGATGGCGTACTACGCCAATTCGTTAATTTGACATAAGAGTAATAATTTCAGACTCGATTCTAAGAGGTAAAACAAAAAACCTATACCGTAATTACCTCATAATAATCTGCCTTCATCATTAAATTTATTGATATTAAATTTATAAAGAAACTTAACACCAGTTAGAAATAAAACACAAAACCATTTCAGACTGATTTGCCAGTATTGCGGCATACGTACGCAATATTGTTCACCGCCTTAATTCTTTTGCACATTATGACGGTAGTCAGAAATATGACAATTTCGCTAAAATATGCTTTATAATAACTCGAATTAGCTATAAAACATTCTGTTGATAACTACTAATCAATCATTTCACAAATTTATATTAAACTAGCTTTTGCCCGCGGCTCCGCCCGCGTTACAAAGTTTTTCGGGCTAAAGTATTCCGTTATAAAAGTCACGCTATATATTTTCCCGGGAGCCTATGTTCTACCCAGGGTCTCAAACTGTCTCCATAACAAATTTCATCTTAATATGTTGGGTAGTTTTTGAGTTTAACACGTTCAGGCAGTCGGATGCAGCGGGGGACTTTGTTTTATAATATATTTTTGTAGAACTTTTTAAGAGGAACAATCCCGTCATACTGTGTAACTGTTTACGCAGCGCACGCAACGGAAGCTCTCAAAACTAATAAATTTTCCCCGTTTTTGCAACATGTTTCATTACTGCTTCGCTCCTATTGGTCATAGCTTGAAGATATATACCCTATAGCATTTCAAAAACAAAGTGCTATCCAACACAAAAATATTTTTTTCAGTTCGATCTGATAGTTCCTGAGAGTAGCCATTACTGCTCCGCTCCTATTTGTCATAGCGTGATGATATATAGCCCATAGTACTCCACAAACAAAGGACTATCCAAAACAAAAATGTTTTTTCAGTTTGAACCGGTAGTTCCTGAGATTAGCCATTACTGCTCCGCTCCTGTTGGTCATAGCATGATGATATATAGCCTATAGCACTACACGAATAAAGAGCTATCCAACACAAAAAGAATTTTTCAGTTCGAACCGGTAGTTCCTGAGATTAGTCATTACTGCTCCGCTCCTATTGGTCATAGCGTGATGATATGTAGCCTATAGTACTTCACGAACAAAGGGCTATCCAATGCAAAAATAATTTTTCAGTTTGGACCGGTAGTTCCTGAGATTAGCCATTACTGCTCCGCTCCTATTGGGTATAGCGTGATGATATATAGCCTATAGCACTCCACGAACAAAGGGCTATCCAACGCAAAAATATTTTTTCAGTTTGGACCGGTAGTTCCTGAGATTAGCCATTACTGCTCCGCTCCTATTGGGTATAGCGTGATGAT
Source organism: Manduca sexta (assembly GCF_014839805.1). Taxonomy (NCBI): domain Eukaryota; kingdom Metazoa; phylum Arthropoda; class Insecta; order Lepidoptera; family Sphingidae; genus Manduca; species Manduca sexta. Next base: position 443,749 of record NW_023595374.1, on the reverse strand, counting down.
ATATAGCCTATAGCACTCCACGAACAAAGGGCTATCCAACGCAAAAAGAATTTTTCAATTTGGACTGGTAATTCCTGAGATTAGCGCGTTCAAACAAACAAACAAACAAACTCTTCAGCTTTATATAATAGTATAGATTAACTTACCAGTATCATGTGAAACTCTTATGAAAAATTACACTGTTCCTTACATTCACCGACAATAGAACCGTACAGAACTAGTGTATTTGCGACTAACGCTTTTAGAGGCTCGACATGGCGTTTAGAATTATTATTTAAATTTGAAAATTGTGTTATTTAGGTTGTATTTAAACTATAGTTGGTGGTGACTTTTTTTCCTCTGGCAACCCTGTGCGAGGGAGCGTCTCTACTCCACAAAAATATTAATTATAATTATAAACAACGTATAGTTATATATTTGTGCTGCAAATAGTGTGATCTAGATCAGTGTTACGGAAGTTTTTGTGTTTACTACAGGACTTTTGCATGACTTAACGTGACAAAACTAGTTTGTGTTGTGTTCTAACCTATAAGTGACTCCCACGCATTACAACCAAAATTCGTTGAAATAACCCACACATTTATTATTGATAGTCTGTGTAAGACATCTACAGCTTCAAGCTATAGAAGTGATGAGCTTTGATATATGCTTTTGGGATTGGTTTTATGTTAAACTACACGTGTTATGCAATTGATTGGTATTCAAGGAGAAACGACATCTTACTTTTATTGCATGAACTTTTACCACAGCTTTCTTCGTTACAAAAAAGAGGGCGCTACTATTGATTATTTAACTTTGCAAAAGCATGCTTCGTTCTTTTGCGTAAGAGGGCGTTTTTGACTAACTTTCACGTTACATGCATGTCATCTTTTCTCTTTTGCTACTAAAGAGGGCGCTGTTTTTTATTTTCTTTTAATGCTCTGAAGGGATATTTTATACTAATAAATAATCATGGTCTGTGGGACTTGCAAGAAGGATTTCGACTTAAGAACTGACCCCGCTAATAGTGGTTGCTCTGTTTGTTCTACGAAATACCACGCACGATGTTTGAACTTATCAAGGGATGAACAACGTCAACTGCGAACCGGGAAATATATATGCCCGACATGTAAAGCGAAGAAACGCGAAAATGGCTCTGATTCAACTCCTTGTCGTGGCTCGACTGAAAAACCTAAGCCATCCCCTGAGGTTGACCCACCCGTATGCTCGGAGCCTGTGCGCATCAAAGATAACGATGCAATATTCTCACTCACTACAACACTTAAACAAGTAGAAAAGGCATTCTCTGCTATGCAACGAGAAATGTGTAGCTTCACAGCTTCTCTTAACTCAACCACGGATGACATTCTTCTGTTTCGGAAAGAGCTGCAAGACGTAAAACACAACTTAAGGAGTTGGATTCCTATAAAACCGAAGTTGAAAATCTGCGTTGCGAAGTATCCGAACTTCGACAAGAATTGGCCGCCCAGAAGCAAGAAAAATTCTTAAAAGACATTGAAATCTCGGGTATCACAGAACATAAAGAGGAGAATTTACCTCAAATAGTTTCTGTTCTTTCGGTAAAGCTAGGGTAGAGATGGATTCTCAAAATATCGACCAGATACGGAGAGTCGGTCTGCGTGGCGGAGGGCCTGGAGCCCTAGAACGTCCGCGCCCCATCATTGTCACCATGACACGGCGTGCTCCGCGCGACGAATTTCTGCGAGCCGCCCGCGTCCGCCGCGGTATTACAACAGAAATGCTTCAAGTTCCCGGAAACTCACGCAAAGTGTTTGTGAACGAACACTTAACTAAAGAAAATAGAATACTCTTCAGTAAGGCACGTTCTATCGGCAAAGATCTTAATTTTAAATATGTCTGGTCGTCAAATGGTAGTATATATATGCGCAGATCTGAAACCAGCTCTATTTTGAGAGTATCTTCTGAGGCAATTCTCTTGAGACTAAAAAGATCCCACCACTAGTACGGAGCCTAATCAGTATTCCTAACTACAGATTTATTTTTTATTTCAGTGTTTCGCACCCCTTTAATTTAATTACTCGTAATCATAATTTTCTCCTAAACCATTTAATTTACGACATACATATTAAAATATTAATGTTATCCAGCTCTCACTCCTCATGTATTATTATTTTCACTTTGCTACATTGTATCGATTTAAATATACCATATGCTAATTCATTCTTAAGTTACCTTCCAATTGTTGTAAACATTCGTTATTGTTTATACTGCAGATTTTGTTCATGTTATAATTACGTTGTTAGTTTTAAGATTACTTTATTTTTGTCTTATTTTAATATATTAATTTATTGTCACTATTTCAAGAATAAGTGTAACCACATAAATGCAATACTTCACTTGTCTACTACACATTACTTAAACACATATCTAAAAATGTTTGGCTGCCCGTTGCATAATCCATCACTCTTTACGGATACAGACAATTCTCATAATTCTCGTACCCAAAGTTTATTGTTTATCATGTCCTTGAACAACTTCCGACTATTGATTTCGATCCTTACTACACAATGTCATAGTATAATAATCCACTTGAAGCTTAATACAAAATTTCCTTACTCGACAAGCGAAAGCCTTCATTGTGTTCCTTGTTTAAGCCATGTAACAGATATCTTTATTATTAGAAAATCATTTATTAAAATTACCCGTACTGCAATTCAAATATATACGTTAAAACCAAACTATAAACATGGATAGAATAGACTTAGCCAGTGATATAGACTCTTGTTTAGATATCAATTGCAAAACTATTTCACCAGAGACATGTTCTGAGGTGATAACAGAACTATATGGCTTTAAATTATTAACACTCAACATTAGAAGCATACAAAAAAACTTTGACGCATTTACGATTCTCTTACAGCGGCTAAACACAGTTTTTGACGCAATTATACTAACTGAATGTCGTTTAAATGATTCCACAATTATTGGACAATTACTCGGCTATTCATGTTACTCTACCTTAAATAACATAAACCAAAATGGCGGAGTAGTGGTATATGTTAAAGATACTTGGACTGCTAATGTATCAGAACCTTCTTTCTCGGACGCGTGCTGCTTATTAGTAGATATTCCGAATGTGATCACAATCCTTGGAATCTATAGGTCTCCTTCTATCAGATGTCTAAACAACTTTCTTAACTCTTTAGATAATACCCTTAACCAACTTCAAAATAAACCCTGCCTAGCAATTGCAGGCGATATTAATATAGATATCTTACCTTCTAATAATGTTGGTATAGACGCAACTGACTACCTGAGCCTAGCCAGTGTTCATGGACTTATTCCAGCAATCACTATTCCTACCAGATTAAAAAGTTGTATTGACCACATATTTGTTAGATCCAAAAATAAAATAACTAGTGCAGTATGCGAAACAGACATCACTGACCACTATGCTGCTTTAATCGGTATTAAACATAACCTAACCAAAAATCTCAGAACAGGTTTACAAATAAAATTGATTACGAGGCAATTTTAAATGAACTCAAGACTTGCGACTGGAATAATGTTTATTGTGAGGCTAGTGTAGATGACGCTGCTTCAGTTTTAACCACTACCATAGCTTCAATCGTTGCTAATTGCACGCATACAATTCGTCTAAGTAGGAGTAAAGTTAATCTGTCCCCATGGATTACACCCGGTCTTCTTCGCTGTATGCGCCACCGTGATCACCTCTACCGTGTGACAAGACAGTTCCCAAAAGACGAAATCCTGGAAAAAATATACAAAAGATATAAAAATTTCTGTAATGATCTTCTATGCAGAATTAAAAATAATTATGAGAAGGAATCGTTAGTTCAAAATAAACATAATCCAAAAACTCTGGTCCAACATTAAATCAATTTGCCATTTTAAATCCAAAGACAATAACGCAAATGATTTACTTACTTGTGCAAATAGTGCATCCCAATCACTTGACATGTGTAACAGCTACTTTTCTACCGTAGGCGTAAACCTAGCCAATACTACCCTTTCAAAATGAATGCTACCGTTGACAGTTTAGTCTCGAAAATAAGAATAGGTAATAACTTATCAAACTCCCTTTACCTAACCCCGACTGACGAAACTGAAATTTATAACTTAATTAAACAGCTTAAGCCTGATGGAGCACCTGGTATTGACAATATCAACAATAGGTTAGTCAAATTAATCAGTAACTGCATTATATCACCCCTTACATTTATCTTCAACTTGAGTCTTTCTTCCGGTAGATTCCCCGCGTGCTGGAAAATAGCCTCTGTCACCCCAATTCACAAAGACGGACCGAAAAATATACCCAACAATTACCGACCTATTTCACTCCTTACCGTTTTCTCAAAACTCCTAGAAAAATCATAAATAAACGTCTAATTGCATTTCTTGAAAAACAACATATTCTCTCTGATAGACAATTTGGATTCCATCAACGCAAATGCACCCAAGATGCTGTAACACTTTTAAGTAATTTAACATCATCCTACTTAGATAATGGCTTTTCCTGTATTGGGGTTTTTCTTGACCTTGCCAAGGCTTTCGATACTGTCTCCACACAAATACTTCTCCGCAAGATGGAACTGCTGGGCATTCGAGGTATAGCTTGGGAATGGTTTAGAAGCTATCTTACTGATCGTAAACAGACAGTTAAATTAGACGGCCTTAGCAGTAATCAAATGCCTGTAATTTATGGTGTTCCGCAAGGTAGCATTCTTGGCCCTACTCTCTTTCTCATTTATATGAATGATATTCATGATCTCCACCTCAAGTCTTCAGAGATCATCTGCTATGCTGATGATACTGCAATTTTATTTCATGGAACTGATTGGGCCAGAACACTTACAATAGCTGAAAGAGGCATGAATTCTATATTTAATTGGCTTCAACTAAACTTACTCACGTTAAATACAAATAAAACGAAGTTTATCTGTTTTCACAAGACATCCGCTTCCAAACCAAAATTCCTCCTCAACTCTTTGAAAATCTGTTCTTGTCCACGCATTAACCACTCCCCTCTCCTTCCATGCAGTTGTGACAAAATTCAACGCACCCACGTAATCAGGTATCTAGGTATCCAAATTGATGAACGCTTAACGTTTGAACCCCACATCATTACCTTGTCCAATAGAGTGCGTAAACTTTCGGGTATTATAACTAAACTACGCACTTGTGCCGATATAAACACTTTACTACAAGTATACTTTGCAATTTGTCAGTCTATTATAACATACTGCATCAACATTTGGGGTAGCGCGAATAAAACCATTTTTCTAAATCTAGAAAGAGCTCAACGCTCTTTTTTAAAGAGGATGCTCAACAAACCCTATAGATTCCCTACAGATACTTTGTATAAAGAAGCTAATGTGTTACGGGTTCGCCAGCTCTACATTTTATCCACTTCTTTAGATGTCCATAAAAATATTCTAAAATCTGAATCTCTATCTGACTTACGGGATAAGCGTGTTTTCCAGCTGCCTATTCCCACCACTAAAACAAAATTTGCCGAAAGATTCCCTGGATTAGTCACCACTCAATCTATAACTCTATAGTTAAACTCTGTGATGTCAAGAACTGTACTCTTAATGAAGCAAAAACAAAAATTAGGAATGTACTCCTTAATCTCAACTACGAGGCGACTGAAAATATTATTAACTCTCATTGGTATTCTACAAATTCTCTTTTGCACTGCGAAATCCAGAATTAGATAACTCTATATCTATATTAACCCTATTACCACATGACACACTTAAACTTTCCCTCTTTCACACTTACACTTACACACAGACACACACACACACACACACACACACACACACACACACATGACGCTCTCTAACTCGCGCTTAACAAACCATTTCATGTAATTTTAATTGGTTTCTCAAGACACAGGCTCAGCCTAATTTGAGAACCTCTGGAAATTTTTTCTGTACCTTTTTTATTTAAATAAAAATGTTTTCATTTTTCATTTTCATTTTCATAAAAATCATGATTTTAATTGCTGTTTTCTTATTTTGCGACAAATATTAAAATGACCCAGCATAATGTACTATACCGGCATAGTGTACGTTTACTGACTAGCGCCATCTAGCAATAACACTAGGAGACGAAATATGTAGATGGCGCCAAATGCACAAGTTACAAGTACCACTTTGGTCATAATCGAAAAATTACGTACGGTTATTACAGATATCCTGTTGTAGAGACACTTGAGTAAGGCTTGGTTGCATTTATGAATAATAAATGAGCCAACTGATTAGTATAGATACACCTAAACTGGCTAATAAACTATAAACACATAAGTACAGTCAGTTGTATAAATATTTGAATGAATTCATAATATTTAAACCGACTAAACAATTTTGTGAACTTACAAAAAAAAATATTTACGTAAATAAAACAAAGGGGATTTATTCCACTTCACACCTAAGATGTTTTTATTACATAGATACGTTGTCTGAGCTCAATATTGGCAAGAAGAAAGTAATAGTACGAGCTCCCACTGCAGAATTAGTGCACTCATAGAGTATATGTTAAAAACTACATTCTTACACATATTTATGCTTAGAAGAATATATATTTACTAGGTTGCTTATTAAAACTTGAGCGCTAATATTTTTAATTAAATTATTGTTAATTGATTTTTCGGAAAACATTTCATTCATGTTTTTCAAATAAAATATCGTTCACTTCATGACACTACACATAAAGACTCTGAAAAACCACGGTTGCCGTTGCGCACTTGACCGCACCTCTCCGCAGCCAGGTGTAAGCAGGTATGACTATGATACATTTACTCGTTCATAATGTATATTTATTAGCTATACATCAAATTAAAGCTGAATTTTTTCTGATGATCATGATACACGGTGGCCTAATTAAATCTGGCCGCAAATAAGGGTTGCTGACTCTTAAAAATGATAAATATTGAAGGTACAGTGAAAGAGAGCTAGCGCGTAATATTACCAGTCAGAAAAGGATAGCGAGTAACAGCTGTACGACACTTTTGAGCCATTGCGCATGCGCCTGATGATAGTGTTCTCAACTGACCAGCTGCGACATTTTTATTGTAACTCAAAAACCACGCTGTCTTCGAGTTTATAACATACAACGTTATAAATTCACTTCAAATTCAACTCAAACAGTACTTGCACAATAAAATTTTATTTTACGTGAGTAACCTTAATTTTATTTTTAATCGATAGTAATTTATTGTGATAATTTTTACTTTTATCATTTTGAGAAGACTTTTTTTGGAGTATTTATTAAGTTGTATTTTCTATTGTTTTAACTGGTGGTTGAGAACACTATCATCAGGCGCATGCGCAATGACTCAAAAGTGTCGTACAGCTGGTACTCGCTATCCTTTTCTGACTGGTAATATTACGCGCTAGCTCTCTTTCACTCTACTTTCAATATTTATCATTGTTAAGAGTCAGTAACCCTTATTTGCGGCCAGATTTAATTAGGCAACCGTGTATCATGATCAACAGAAAAAATTCAGCTTTAATTTGATGTATAGCTAATAAATATACATCGCACGTTTAATAAAACAACGAAGTAACTCAAAATTTCAGTTTTGTGGGAAATCGCTGTCAAAGTTTTGCACCTTCGCACCAAACACTTAAAAATTCAATGAAAAAAAAACTTAGGTGTTTAGGTCAAATCTAAAGATAGTGGCGGATAGTGAAATCAGTAAACTATTGTACAACCGTGTAATATATTGTTAATTATAATTGTAAATAATTAAAAATGAACGTTTAAAAAAAAGTTCGTAATTATTTCACTTTTTGATAAAACACTTACACAAATAATTTAAATGCACACGACATAAGCCTAACTGTTGCAGTTTTATATTTAAAATTACTTAGCCATACATGAAATATTAGGTTTTTTTACAGTTTCGAGCTAACGACTCGATGATGAACTGATGAATGGTTTTTAAAAAAAACGAAATTGTCGTAATTTTAATAAAAATACAAAACTATTAATTGCTTTATTCTCTGTTATCGCATGTTTGAATGAAGTACTTAGGTACGCATAAGAGAAATGTTGTAAAAATAAAATGTACTTTTATTTATAAACTTAATTATCTGTAACCTATACACAATTTAACAAGAAATAAAAATCACTCTCAAATCAAATAAAATATAACGACAATAAAGTAAAATTAATATTGCATACATCACGTAATTATTGTTATTAATAAATAACAATAATTACGTGATAGTGATAATAGTTAAATTTATGAATTATGATCAACATTGCATTTCAAAATAAAATAAAAGGGAGGTAACCTTGTGTTCTGCAGTCTAAAAAAGGAGAAAAATGGTAATTATACTTAGTATTTATAAAAAACTAGCATATAAGAAATCAGTGCTTTTAACATGTTGTTCTTGATGCATATCAAAGATATATTATCGCTTGGCAATAATAATAATTGTTATGCAATTACAGTACTGTTCATGGGCAATACTGTTATGAGCCCCTAGCTCGCGGGTTAACACTGTGAGGGGCGCAAGGTTCTTGTCAATGAGCTCAACCGGACTTTTTACTTCATTTCTATATGAGGTTTCAGGAACCTAGTTGATTTCAATGCTAAGAAAATCAGGTGTGTGCATTCAAGTGCAAAAGATCCCCATTTTCTCCAGTTACCAATCTTCAGGGTGTTCCTCTTTCATTGCGGAATGCCTTGAGTGACCTTGGTGTGGATATCTCCTGTGATTTGAGTCCATGGAAGCACATCCCAGGCGTAATGACTGCCACATCACGCAGTTTTGGAATCCTGAACGAGGCGTGTCAGTTTTTCATACCAAATTAACTCTACCGCTTGTACAAAACGCAGGCACGGTTGCTTATGGAATACTGTTTGCACCTCTGGGACGGTTCAGCTCAAAGCTTGCTCGATGCCTTGGAGAAACTACAGCGGCCGGCCATCCGCATTTTGCAATTTGTGAGTCGCTATAGTTGCGGAGGGATGTAGCTACTCTATTCTACCATCTGTATCATTCCTTGGCAGAACAAAGTGTGCTGGCATGCGAATTAAGAGTCTGATGGTGAAAACCATCACAGCCTGAACCAATAGGTACGCCGACTCTTTTTATTGCCGCACCATTAGGCTTTGGAATAATTTGTTGGCACGCATACTCCCTCTTTCGTATAATTCCGAGTCATTCCACCATAGTGTGAAGAAGAAACTAAGTAGAACTGCATTATTGCTTCCAATGGCATAAGATCACCGTCTGTTGTGATTTAATACTCTACCAGAGCGCCATTATGCTTACCATCAGGTGCAGTGTAATCACTATGTCGCGCCGGTATACATTTCGAAATACTCTTTCAAATCTTTTTTTGTTTGCACTTAATAGTTATCTTTCTCTATAAGCTTATTTCTACAGTAAGTTTTATTACCTTTCTTTTGTTTGTTGTGTCTAATCCTTGTAGTTCTCCTCCTCCTAGTTAGATGTATTTTTTTTTAACGTTCTTTCGTAAATTGTAACATTTTCATTATATTCTAACCTTCTGCCCGTCTGTGGTAAAATTGTAGCCTCATTATTCCCGTAATCATTTTAAATCCGAAATTGATTCTAAATTCAGCTCATGCACATTGAGAGAAGGTTTAAAATTTTTAGCAGTCTTTATCAAAGCTATATATTGGTCGGGAATTGGAACAGATTTTCAGTTTCCATTTCTTTTTCTATTAAGCTATGCGCACTTGTTCTGCGTATGGCCTCTTCTAAGAAATTTATAGGTGATTCTATTCAAATTTAAATTTTGTATAACATATAGATATAAAGAGATGATCGTTTATTCATTTCTCTTTGTCTTTTTTTCATTTCTTTTTCCCTTCATCCCGTCATTTTTGTTTTTGCCTCCGTAATAGTAAGTTAGATAGTACTATTTTTATTATCCTAATTTAAAGTAATATCAGTTTCGCAATAGGTAACTGGATACTCATTAGGCTATTTGGTGGTAAAGGAGATTTTCTGTGATTATTAATAAACATACTTTTTTAATCATAATATGCAGGGCCTTATTATTATAATTAAATAACCTATTAAATGTATATAGTTTTTGTATTATTTTTTTTTTTTTACAAAAATAGCCTGAATATGAATACTGTTATATTGTCATCGTATAATTAAATAGTCATTGCATCCATTATTCAATAATACCGAATATAATTACAATGTGCTAGTAAAATAATTTAGTTCATCTGTTTTGGATTTCCAACTCAATGATATTGTGTTTTATACAGCTACTGAACTCAATATTTGCCTTGTCCTTGATGATAAAATTTTAAAATAAAAGACTGGATGCTTTGAAGCAGTTCTATGTGCAAAATCTGCACTTACTGTGTGCATAAGGATACTTTAGTTAAAATAAGTTACGTTACGATAATAATTAAATACTTAATTCTTTATTATTTATTTAATTGCAAAGTGAAATAACTCTAAACAAGAAAAAAAAGTTTATTTTAGATTAAGTAGTAAACAGAAACAAATACAAATAATTGTAGGTTAGTGGTAAATTATAGTGGAATACCGAAACAACACTTAACCCTATTTAGTTTTGTTTAAATTGATTATATAAAACTGCATTAAGTTTAAATGTTAAATAAAGTGACACAAATCATTTTACACAAAAGTGAATTAAGTCATAAAATTGGTTATGAAAACATTTTTTTTTATAATAAAGAGAAATAAATCTTAGAGAATGCATTTTTTTAAGTAAAATTACGGAAATAAAATACTAACCTATTAGTAAGACGGTGAATTATTTCGGATTAATTCGCTTTAAAAAATCATCTTAGACCTTGTCTTAAGTGACGTCGGCGCAACACTGGAAACGACCACTTTACCGGAACTGACTTGTTCACACTAGTATATAAAAAAGAGGCAGACTGTCATTTTTCTCCGTAACTTTCATCGTATTGAAATGTCTGTGAGATTGTACCTATGCTCCTCGCCGAGTTAGATCGCTTTATGATAAAATCTCGAAAAACGGAAATTTTGAGTTATTTCGTTGTTTTATTAAACGTGCGACATTATGAACGAGTAAATGTATCAAAGTCATACCTGCTTACACCTGACTGCGAAGAGGTGCGGCCAAGTGCGCAACGGCAACCGTGGTTTTTCAGAGTCTTTATGTGTATTGTCATGAAGTGGGCGATATTTTATTTGAAAAACAAATGAATGAAATGTTTTCCGAAAAATCAATTAACAATAATTTAATAAAAAATATTAGCGGCCAAGTTTTAATAGGCAACCTAGTAGATATATATTCTTCTAAGCATAAATATGTGTGAGAATGTAGTTTTTAACATATACTCGATGAGTGCACTAATTCTGCAGCGGGATCTTAGACTATAAGGTAATTGCCCGACATTCACGTAGTCAACCTCCAACCACTGTTGCGGCTAGTCGACTTACTAACTTTTAGTATTTTCATAAATAAAATGCCTTCCTGTGTTTTTAGACGATGTACAAATTATACTCTAACTGTGAATGAAAAAAACGTTTTACTTCATACGTTAGTAATAAGTGTACACTATTAACTTATTTTTTAACTAATAAATGCATTTTATTTGCTTGTCATTGTTCTGAGATTTTATTCGACTGCCATGGCGACGGCGGTCCACGCTCGTGACGTATCAATGCGAGCTGTAACTGTCTATGTATATATATCCTTTTCTAACGAACGTATGCCTAATCTTTGTATTCCTTCTTCGAGCCAATTTGTAATTTATATGTATAGGTATGTGACTATAGTGAATAGTGCGCCGTTTTTATGTGCAATTTTGTTAGTGTATGACGCGTCTATTTGTAAAACGTCATTACTTGACACAATGAAAAAAATTACATAATATATACGATATCGGCGAGAATAAGTTTTGAATTTGTTCAGCTACTATTGTGGCCCACACACATCATTAAACGAAGCACAGATCGTATATAATAAAAAGAAAATTATGTATGGCTCGAGTTTTAGTAAACTCAGTTAATAAACTTATCTGGCCCGGTGGCCGAAAGAGGAACTAACGACGTCATTTTGAAATGTCAATCTGCCTTGCCATTTGCTGACATAACTGCCATTGGTTGTTTGCTTTATGTATTTATTTTCCATTTAGTGGATAAAGCTAGCGAAAAATGCTGAAAGCTTTAAAAAGTAATGCGAGAAATGTATTAAGTCTTAAATTTTAAAAGGAAGAAAATCGTCTTTTGCTCCGATAATACCATTCGAAAAATTATATGAACGCGTAGTTGACGCCACAGGTTAGTGATGCAGGCTTTTGAAAATAAATTCCACGTAAACACTATTTCGCACGTGCTGCTAGAATCGATGTAAGTATAAAAATCAAATTCTGAAATGCCTTCTTTGTTTGCAGAAGCCTTCAATAAAATAACAGTGAATGAATAAAAAAACTTGAGAACGAGTATAAAAGTAGGGATGCATACTAAGACGAGCCTTTCATCATTAATTTAGCCAGTGGCAGTGAAAGCGAATGTAGTTACTCTGATGATGAAGTGACTAATGAATCAAATAATCCCGGTGGCTTAGGAATAGCTAGAGTATTTCAGTTAGAGAACACTCGACAAGCAATAGATGATCATAATTATTTTGTTAAAATATAAATATTTTAGAGGAATATGTTTTTTTATTTATTTAATTAATATTTACCTACGTTCTTTCAAATCACACTTGTCGAAAAGTGGGTGCCCTGGATGCACGTCTGCATACCCCTTCGGTGACAAATGCATGATGGTGTCTGTGTGTGTTCTTTCAAATCGCCAGGTGTTTAATATCAAGTCCAGGTAAACAGGTAGTGTGTGCATAATTTCACATTTTTAACCATTTTCAAAAAATGAGATCGATTTGGCACCTATTTATGTATTTTATTGTTATAGGAACTGTAATATATTTACATAATATAATAGTTTCTTATGGCTGCCAAACAAATATACAAAGCACTATAAGTATGTGCGTATATTTGTATGTATGTATGTTTGTCTACGCATTTCTCCGAAACTATTAATCAGAATAGAAAATCGATTTAGTAGTTTTCAAAATTTTGACCATAACATAGACTTGTTTACCTACTTTATGGCAAATTTATTTTTACTGGCGACACCAATTGCGATAACAGTGACTATCTCGCCGGGCCAGATAAGTTTGTGGGACTATAGTGCGTGTCAATGATACTACAACTAGTAAGCCGTGTTGTATAAGCTAGTGTGCGTGACAGCTGCGTCATAAACTGTTCCTACTTATTTCTTCTTACCCTTGCGTGCGTGTATGATGATATCAGTTGTTGCACGGTTTCCATTAAAATCCTTACACCCTCGGAGACGAGTTGCATGCTCTGCTGCTGCTCAAACCGAATCGAATTCGGTTCGATAAGTAAGTATAATATGTGAAAGGCGAGGGAGAACATCTCATGAGGACGTTTGCGGATATAAGTATGAAGTTTCGTAAACACTAACCAATTAAAGATTTATTACTCATGATTTCCTTATCTGACCACGATGAATTCATGATGGTCACTATAATAACTAGAATGGTCACTATAATAACTAGAAAAATAAAACTAATGCACTTATGTTTTCTTCTTAACGATGCTCATAGGCAGGCGCAGCCGTGGGCAAAAACTACTTCTTGTATGGGGATACATTTCCAGTTAAAAAGTTAATACAGTTTTATATACAGTTAGTACTTCGCCAGGGATACGTATGTCTGTTTAATTTTGACGTTCATAATGCCAGTGTGGCGGCATATGCCAGCTGTATTGAAAAAAAATCTCTACATAGATACAGAATACATCTCACGTGCAAAAAATAGCACTACACCGGTGTGACAAAATACACCGAATGTGAAATACACCATTTGTGTTGGCCGTAGCTTAAAGCGCCTATTGTTGCCCTTGCTGTATGAGCCGCCACACCGCAATGGTTTCGTTAAGTAAGTATATGCGGTAAACACGGCTGGAATGGGACGAATCGTAATGATCGATATTGTATAGTTTCGCGACAAATTTTACGTGTTATTATCTAATTAAGATTATGACTTAAAAATATTATACTAAAGTTGATTATTAAGCATTAGCTCTTCAAATATAATTTGCCCTAGTCATGCTACTGTGACTAGTGCTGTTATAATATATGAAAGTAATCATTTAATAGGTAGGTACTGGTACTTTGGGTCTTATTTGCAAAGGCATAAATAATTCTATGGCGAGCTATGAATATTAGTTCCGTTTGTATTGAGAAATGTGACTTGTATTTTTTTATTTGTATGAATGACAAATATGATACGTATACTTTAATATTTTCGTATATTGCATAATGATTTCTTATGTGTACAAGAATGTTATACATTAATATATAATTAGTCTACGGATTTTATCGCGGCTTTTTATATTATAATCTTCTCCCGACGTTTCGAACACTGCAGCCTTCATGGTCACGGTGGGAACTCTAGACGGGGGTGACTCCACTCGGGACCATGAAGGCTGCAAACTCGTCGAAACGTCGGGAGGAAGTTTTAATATAATTAACCGCGATAAAATCTGAAAAATAGTGTAATTTAAATGTATAAAATTCCCGTAATAATAAGAAATCATAATTTATATGCAATTAATGAAATCGCAGTTATAATCATGAGCCAAGCTAGTATCGTTTAGGTCATTAATGACAAATTTTCCAGACTTCAAAATTAATAAAATGTCTAGTATGTACAGAGTTGCTTGAAACTGGTGCAACTTCACGTACACGGAGGGTGGAAGACCTACACTTGGTATTAAAACAAAGAAATAATTTAACTAAATTAGTTACCGACTCCAAAATTGGTGTACAGTATATACCTGTTGTTTATGGTTTTTGAAGGCGGTTTAATTTTTAGTAAATAACGTTTTTATTATTTACTGTTTTGTGTTAGTAAAAATGTTTATGTCTCGATAGCGCAATTGTGTTGCGCTCACGGTTCCGCTATTGCGCTGAGGTGTTCACCACTGTCTACCTTTGAAAAGGGAAACGGTGTGGTGTTATATTATGTATGTAAAAGTAGACCCAACCAAACCCAATGCAAAAACACAACTTATGTGTTTGGCACGCCGTACGACTGTCGCGCTGAGATGTTACTGCTTCTGCCTACCCTTGAAAAGGAGAAAAGGTCTTATGCTATATACATATAACTTCATTTCATGTATCTATAAATGAAATGACAGCATAAATAGTACAATTCCCGGATGTGCACAAGCAGCGCAGACATATTGAAGATAATGATTTTATTTTCGCCAGTAATAATGACAAAGATTTTGTTATCAGTTCTGTGCCAGAAATGGTAATGTTTTTTGTAAAATCATTATTTATGATAATTCGAATGCTGTAGATATCTATTGATTAAACTTATATAAATGAAAAACTTTGTGGAGATCTTTAATTTCGATTTTGATTGAGAATCTTATGAAGAATTTGCCCACTTCGACTCTGCACTCATATGAATTGATCCTTGGTTTTTATATTTCATATCAATAACAACTCCAATTCCTCCGTAGTTGAGTGAGCGTGGGAAATGCCTACGGTAGAATGGCAGCTGTAATATACCAGCTGGGAACATGATTTGGTTCTTGTTGCGGTTGTAGTACGCGTTCACCGCGGATGGGGCCGTGTTCCATAGCGACAACTGCAATTAACACTACACTGTTGATTTCTGGCTAATTTCCGTTAGGAAGCAAATTTATTATTTCTTTATCTTTTATAAGCTTAAAATCTCTTTTTTATTGCTATAAAATGAAGAACTCTTGAATTACACAAACTGCTCATTACGAAAGCTCTAGTATTATTTTAGACCTAACCGAGGTCTCGCGAGACCATGGAGCCAGTCTCGGAAGACCTCGTGCTTTACGAGATTTCGTGAAATAGCGTACGTATATACTTTACGGAAAGCATATGCAAATGCTATTAATTCCGATTACTGATTATCAAGATGTAAGATGAAAATTATAATACATGCATGTAATTTTTTATTTCGTAATAAAAACACTATACTTAGCTATATATTTTACTATATAGCTAAGGCTACTTTCAATCTCGGGAAAATATAGCAGGACTTTTACCGAGGAAATTTTATGCTGAAAAACCTTTTCCACGCGTGCAGAGTCGTGAGCGAATGCTAGTACTTAATAAGTTATAGCATAAAACATTATATTACATATCTATTGCAATAGAAGATTTGATCCCAGTCCTTTTTGCCTAATCCTGGTGTTTCCGTATTATCTACAGTTAATATCGGAATCCCGGGTTAGTTCAGGATTGTTTTGGAATGAAAAGTGATAACAAAAGACAGGAAAACATGTCAAAATCAGTTTTTTATTTATCTTTTAGCAATATATTTAAGTTTTGAATTTTCAAAAATAATAATGTGTTTCCAGTTCATTTTCAATGAAGCTTCGTCGTAGAAAATCATACAAAACGACTCGTTATAAAAAATTATGACGAACTTTGAGTCCATAGCCCAAACTAGAAATATTTTTTATCTTTCTTTTTACTCTAACGTAATATGAAATATAAAATGGAAATATTTCGTTATAAATCAACACGGACAGGCTTATAACTAAAAGACTAGACTTAAAAACTAATAGATAATAAAAAAAGTAATAATCTTAATACGGGATTATAGATACTCATATTAAATGACAATTAAGAATGACCAAGTTCATACCCAAAGATAAATTAAATTACGATTATTAATTAATAGATATTTACCTACCTAATCACATTTCAATACTTTTAATAAATCATTGTATGTACCTAATTAAATATTATTCGCAACTTGAATGCCGTCAATAAAGCCAACGTTATATTATCCCTACCTAGTTTTCTGTTTTCATAAGAGGTACAATATATACGACATACGTGTGTGTCTTATATAAAGTACCTATCATGGGAAATCACTTTTTATTTGAGTTGTACTTAAAGTTGCGAATACATTTATATATCATTTATTTGTACACACATACAAATAAAGTTCCTAACATAATATTATGGCTTAAAGCGTCTAAACTCTTAACGTTTAGACAAATTAATATCTAAAAATATGATAACTGGCACAAAGAAGAAAGTGATTTACAAATAAAGTGATAATAAGTGTAGACTCATTTGAATAGGACATACAGGGACTAAGATCCGGTTTCAACACTTATTTATGAAATAAGTCCGTTCATGCAACGGTGGACAGAGGTTTGAAATACAATATATTTTTATTATTTTTTCATAATTTCAAAGTATTGGTTATTAATATGCATAAAATAAAAACGATTTATACATTTTTATCAGGAGACATCTCATCTATCCATAATTATCTAAACATGTAATTGTTCTTTGGTATCGACATGGCACGCGTTGTTAATCGTTGATAAATTAGTTAATCCTGCACATTATCTGAGTAATATATATTGCCAATTTTATATGGAATAGAATTATTTCTGTTCACTCGAAAAACTTTTGCTGTTGTGTTCAGACACCAACAGCCGTGAAATGGTGAAGTAGTTTTCGATTAGTCTAAATAATTTGTGCAATATGGATCAATGTTTTATTTAAAAAAATGTCTTTTACTTATATTTAGGAACCAAGCAAAGCCTTAGACATTGAAAATGAAGGCCAAATAAATAAAGGATTCGAACCTGACAATGCGAATTCACGAAGTCTGGACCCTGTTAAGGGATTTGAAAACTCACCAGATACGCTAATCGAAAGCAAAGTAAGTAATTTATCATTTTCTAGCTTAGATTCCAATACAGTGGCCTCATGAAACAACATATATTTCGATATTATAACTTTAAATATCTTAACTAATCAAACTAAGCAATCTCAGATTATGACTGAATTCAAACATTTTTAATTGACACCAATTTCACATCCAGCCCCAATAATATATATGGAAGAGGCGCCTTTAATGATTAATTATATGTACTTAGTAATAAAACAAGAACAGAAACAAAAGTAAAAAAATAGTAAACTAAAAAGGGTTTATAGGGCGATGAATATTTGAATGGAAGTTAGTCATGGGTAAAAGAAGTCCCAAAGAGTTATATGGAAAGCTCATCTCTAGGCTTAAGTAGGCTTCTCTTTTTAAATAAATATCAGTTATTTAAATATTTTCGGAAAGTAATATATTTATTGTGGAAATATAGGCCAATTAGACCTACTTCGATACGATAAGTTTTTTATTTATTTATTGTATAAAATAAAATTTTGAGGCCTGCTCCCAAGATCTTGATTCTCAATATAACACTTTGCTACCCTATGGCGACCTGTTTCAAAGATACAGATAGGTCCTTAAAAACTTCGATAATCCCTTTCCCCTTACTGATTGTAGTTCCATAAATCCTTTCATATTGCCTATTAAATCACAAAAGAAATACTCGTACCAAATTGGAACCCTGTACGTGCAGCCGTCTACGGTGTGCGTCTCAGTAGTAGAGGAGGCCCGAGCCCAACGGTGGGACAGTATATAATAGTACAAGATCTCTGGTACACTTTTCATCGTTTATTACTATCAAACTGATTTTTCGTGAGTAGCTTTCTTTTGACTAGACGCCCAAGTTTTTCCTTACACTAATGTTGGTAAATGGTAGCTTAATAGGGGTAGCAAGGATAAAATATGTTGATTTGACGAATTTTAAAAATTTATTACTAACCGAATTTTTCTTTGTTAATTGTCGAGATAATTTTCTAAATAACGTGAAAAAATATTTGTCCTACAAAATATAAGATTTGGTTTGGGTAGTCCTCTCTCTCCAACATGTATCATATACAAGGTCATGAAAAATAATTACTAACCAGCAATTTTTTTTATTGGTTAACTAAAATTTGCGTAGCTTACCACTCACATTGTCCTACAAATTACGTGGTATGGTGGTTATTTAAAAAAATAGAATTTGTTGGGCATCTCATTGAAACGAAGCTATTCTCGAACATTTAGTTTGATAGTAATTATTTTTACATTAAGTATTAGTACTACAACTTTCAAGCGTAGGACCAAAATGACATACCACGTAATTTGTAGGACAATGTCAGTGGTAATCTACGCAAATTTAAGGAAAAACTTGGGCGTCTAGTCAAAAGGAAGCTACTCACGAAAAATCAGCTTGATAGTAATAAACGATGAAAAGTGTACCAGAGATCCTTTACTATAATAAAGATCTGATGATGATGATGAAATTATTATAGCTTTATAAGTGCCGTAATTTTCATTTTAAAATGACTCCTGCCAACTCTCTTTCGGATGTGACCGGGAGTGATGGTCAGTTTGTAAATTTATGGTTTTATAACTATTTTCTTTAAATTTATTAATAAGCTTCATAAAAAATATACGCTTTGCCAGCCCCAAAAGGAAAGACATAGAATAGGGAAAGGTAAGTGTAGTATGTGTCTAGAAGTTTTACATATTATTCGTATTGTAACCACAAACTGGCACTTTAAGTTAGATTTTTTAAGTTTGAGTGATTCTTGTTTAAGTGATTCTTTAAGTTTTGTAAGATTTTTGTGACATGTATATACATTCAATCTACTCATTTCACCCTGATCAGATATAGCCATTTCATCCTTTTATCTTTTATGTAAAAAGTATAAAAAACCCAGGCGCTATATTATATAGTATCTTTTGCCTGCGATTCCGCCTGCGTGATTAAGTTTTTCCGGGCTAAAGTTTTCTGTTATAAAAGTCACGCTATATATTTTTCCGGGACAGAAAGTTGAAAATGTTCTTCCCAAGGTCTCAAACCATCTCCAAATCAATTTTCATCTAAATCCGATGTGTAGTTTTTGAGTTTAACGTGTCAGACAGGCATACAGATGCGCCGGGGCTTTTATTTATAATATACTAGCTAAACAGAAGTTGTTCTGTCTAACTATGAAGTTGAAGTGCGCATTCTATCAATCGCTGACAATTATTTCAAACAACTGACAGTTATGTTAAATTAAATTATTGTCGTTAAGTTTTCTTAAATTTTTTAATTTTCCGCGCAATTTTTTGATTTTTTTTCGTTCATAAGAGCCTTCTTCTGACAATAATAACAAACACAACAACAAAAAGAATAGTGAAATCGGTCCGGCCGTTCACGCGTGATGGTTTGACCAAGGGAAATAGGGATTCATTTTTATACATATAGATTGCTTAGTACTTTTTTAGAGGAACAATTCCGTCATACATATTTCTTTCGTAACGTTAACCGTTTACTCAGCGCGCGCAACGGAAGCTCTCAAGAGAAATAAATGATTCCCGTTTTTGCAACATTTTTTATTAATACTCCGCTCCCATTGGTCATAGCGTGATGATATATAGCCTATAGCCGTCCTCGATAAATGGGCTATCCAACACTGAAACAATTTTTCAATTCGAACAATAATTCCTGAGGTTAGCGCGTTCAAATAAACAAACTAATTCTTCAACTTTATATAATAGTATAGATTCCCGAATAAAAATCCCGCTATATTTTTTCCCTTGATAGAAAGCAGCCTATTTCCTTACTAGGGTCTCTAACTATCACCATACTAAATTTAATCGAAATCCGTTGGGTAGTTTTTGAGTTTATAGCGTTCAGTCAGGAAGACAGATGTGGCTGAGGTCTTTGTTTTATAATATATTTATTGTTTTGAAATTTTTTAAGAGGAACAATTCCGTCACACATGGTTGTTGCATAACTTTAACGGCTCACGCAGCGCACTCAACGGAAGCTCTCAAAAGTATTTTTTTTTAAAAGTAATTCCTCGTTTTTCAACATTTTTCATTGCTGCTCCGCTTCTATTGGTCATAGCGTGATGATATGTAGCCTATAGTCTTCCACGTACAAAAACCTATCCAACACTAAAAGAATTTTTCAGTTCAAACTAGTAGTTCCTGAGATTAGTGCGTTCAAATAAACAAACTCGTCAGCTTTATACAATGTAGAGTATAGATACGATAAAGTTTACTTCATAAACTGTCTACTTAACTCAAAAATATACACTTACTTTTATCATGTATTATTACCAAAATATTGAATGCAAAGGTTATAAAAACTTTACGCTGATATCAATGTTTACACATTGCACGAAGGAAATCAATAAATATTTAGTCTCTTATAGTAACTGGAAATCTATTTTTTTTGTATTAATCATCCCTTCGGTATGATCCGATTTTACCCTATATAGCTAATCCATAATTTGTTTTAATTTAATTGCAAATAAAATCTTCTTTCCAGGATAAAGCTAAAGATAAAGATAAAGATAAAGCTGCCAACGAGAGACCGTACTGGGATAATCAACTTGAATTTTTGATGTCATGTATTGCCACTTCGGTTGGTTTAGGAAACGTTTGGAGATTTCCGTTTGTGGCATATCAAAATGGTGGCGGCGCTTTCCTCATACCTTATATTATAGTGTTAGTAATTATAGGTAAACCTATGTATTTCTTGGAGACTGTTCTTGGACAATTCAGTAATTCAAATGGTGTTAAAATATGGGCCATGTCCCCTGCCATGAAAGGTAAGCAATATTACTTTCATAGTTTACTTACAGTGTCCTACATACACAGAAGATACAGTAAAATAGGAATTTAAGGCTAACACAGCGTATTGGCTACAATTTCTCTTTATTAATCTGTGAACATAAATAAGCTCAGTGAAAAAACTGCGATTTACTAACGTACGCTTATAATAATTATTATAATTTTGAATGTTTTTTTTAGGTACTGGATACGCACAGGCTCTCGGTGCTACATACGTACTCTCTTATTACGTCTCGATAATAGCTCTCTGCCTTTACTATTTAGCTGTTAGTTTTAATTCCACCCTCCCGTGGGCTGTATGTCAGCCAGAATGGATAAACTGCGTTCCTTCGGGCCATGCCGCAAACGAATCTGAAATTGGTGGAAAAGCTGTAAGCAGTGCTGAATATTACTTTACGTAAGTAGATGAAAAATAACATAATAACTAATTTATTTGCTTTGTCTCATCTTAATATACAATTTGCAAATAATGACGTTGTATTTCTACTTAAGAGTTTTCTGAATTCCGTATACTTTACATTTTCTTGGCTATCGAACCAAAGAAGGAAATTGCTTTCTGAAATCTTAGGTGTGTCATTTCGCGTACGAGACTTTGCCAATATTCTGTATATATCTATTTATCCACAACACATTTTAGAAAAAAAAAGATATTATCGATTATACAGGTAACTTTTTTCCAATTCAATGATCCCTACTATGTAATCAACAAGTCCAAACAAAGGTTTGTACATGAAAGGGTGTTGCAATTTTTCATATTTTGTATTATTATTTGAGTGTTCTTTATTTGAAATAACAACGTAAATCACGTTTCTAATAAATTATTTGAATTATGTTCAAGGTTTTCATGCATACTGTTTTGTTATCTCGAATGGTTAGGATCTATTAGGTAGGTATAATACATTAAAACAACGGATAACATCTACATACCCACACATGTACCACCGAGTAAGTAGGTACCTAAAAAAATAGGTCAAAGTAATTTTTGGCAATTCATAGAGTTATGTAAGTATCAGTAAGTACTTATAGTGTGGGTATCTTTGAAATATATATATTAATACGCACTTAATGCATTTATATTTTTGTAAACTGATTTATTATTAGATAAATTACTGAATTTATTTACTTTACTGCATTTTTTATATTAATTACAAATTATTTATTTCTATACCCTCATATTTTTTGTGAGGCTCCTTTAAACTAAAATTCTGTTTTCAAATAACTATTTTGTAATATCTTTTTAGGCAGACGGTCCTACGCCAGTCTGATGGCATTCACGATGGAATTGGTGAGTATCGTCAATATTAATAAAACTGTTCAAAGACTACTCTGTTATTCTTTAAAATTGAAAGAAGTAAAAATATAAAAAATCGTGATTATATAGGTAATTAAATTGTTATTGCATAAAACTGCAAACCATCGTGTAGGTCACCACTGACCACCAATAGACATCCACATACGCCCAATTTGCATAAACTTTCTCCACCGCCAATTACGTTTCGATGGTAAAATAAATTATTAATAAAAATATCTAATTTGTAAGCATGTATTGATATTTGGTACGGGCCAAATGGTAGCGAATATAGTTTCGCTTTGATCCTACGATAGCGACTTTGATCGTTTATAGGTATCTACTAATACTAGAAGAAAAATAGACGCGTTACCGGCCTAATAGATTATAGGGATATGGGTAGGTCTGCCATCAGTCCGGATTTCCCCGGATTTGTTAGGACCAAAGAAACCCGTGCACCCGGGGCACCCGGGGGCCTTCCGACAGGGGTTTTTAAAAAGTGTCTGGTGTGTTGGGTGTAATCCGGATTCTTTTAAATTTCTTTTTTATAGACAAGCCATAAATTGAAATAAATCTTAGTTCAAAATTCATTCATAATAATCCGCATATATAAATAAATAAAACTTAAAAAATTATAACAATGTTTCTATATTTGGGGAAACAAAATATTTTTCCAGGGATGTCCGGGGAAAAATCCATATTTCGCCCAAATGTCCGGTATTTTTATCGTCCTTATCCGGCATCGGCAATTTAGGTGAAGGCAGCCCTAGATATGGGTATGACTACAGTATAGTTTCCTGTGAGGCAGAGATGTAGATACTAGCTTATCAAGTCGGTCGGGCCTTTTGATGTCGTAGTCAAATTTTTGTCTGCACTTTATAGGAATGGTTCCAACACTTTAAACATATGTATATATGACAAATATCTAATATTGCTGTATTTTTTTATTTCAGGCACACCTCTGTGGGATCTAACATTGTGCCTCGTTGCATCGTGGATTATTATTTTCGTAATCGTTTCTCGTGGTGTGAAAAGCTCTGGAAAAGCTGCTTATTTCTTAGCGTTATTCCCATATGTCGTATTGTTAATTTTGTTGATTAGGTGGGTCACATTCTATTTACATACACGTACATATAGTAAGGTAACAATTAACAAATCTATCTATACTATTATATAAAGCTGAAGAGTTCGTTTGTTTGTTTGTTTGAACGCGCTAATCTCAGGAACTACCGGTCCAAACTGAAAAAGTCTTTTTGCGTTGGATAGCCCTTTGTTCGTGGAATGCTATAGGCTATATATCATCACGCTATACCCAATAGGAGCGGAGCAGTAATGGCTAATCTCAGGAACTACCGGTCCAAACTGAAAAATTCTTTTTGCGTTGGATAGCCCTTTGTTCGTGGAGTGCTATAGGCTATATATCATCACGCTATATTCAATAGGAGCGGAGCAGTAATGGCTAATCTCAGGAACTACCGATTCGAACTGAAAAATTCTTTTTGGTTTGAATAGTCCTTTGTTTGTGGAGTGCTCAAAGTCATATATCATCACGCTATGACTAATAGGAGCGGAGCAGTAATGGCTAATCTCAGGTACTACCGGTTTCAACTGAAAAATTCGTTTTGTGTTGGATAGCCCTTTATTTGTGGACCGCTATAAGCTATATATCATCACGCTATGACCAATAGGAGCGGAACAGTAATGGCTAACCTCAGGAACTACCGGTTTGAACTGAAAAAATCTTTTTGTGTTGGATAGCCCTTTGTTCCTGGAGTGCTATAGGCTATATATCATCACGCTATGACCAATAGGAGCGGAGCAGAAATGAAACATGTTGCAAAAACGGGGAAAATTATAAGTTTTGAGAGCTTCCGTTGCCTGCGCTGCGTAAACGGTTAAAGTTATGCACCAATGATGTATGACGGGATTGTTCCACTTTAAAAGTTCTAAAAAATATATTATAAAAAAAGTCCCCCGCTGCATCTGTCTGTCTGAACGTGTTAAACTAAAAAACTACCCAACGTATTAAGATGAAATTTGGTATGGAGACAGTTTGAGACCCTAGGAAGAACATAGGCTCCCGGGAAACTACTACTTTTATAACGGAAAACTTTAGCCTGAAAAACTTTATAACGCGGGCGGAGCCGCGGGCAAAAACTATACTATTATATAAAGCTGAAGAGTTTGTTTGTTTGAACGCGCTAATCTCAGGAACTACCGATTCGAAATGAAAAAATCTTTTTATGTTGAATAGCCCTTTGTTTGTGGAGTGCTTTAATTTATATATCATCACGCTATGACCAATAGGAGCGGAGCAGTAATGAAACATGTTGCAAAAATGGGGACAATTTATTAGTTTTGAGAGTTTCCCATGCGTGCGCTGCATAAACGGTTAAAATTATGCAACAATGATGTATAACGGGATTATTCCTCTTAAAAAGTTCTAAAAAATATATTATAAAACAAAGTCCCCCGCTGCATCTGTCTGCCTGAATGTGTTAAACGTATTAAGATGAAATTTGGCATGGAGACAGTTTGAGACCCTGGGAAGAACATAGGCTCCCGGGAAACTACTACTTTTATAACGGAAAACTTTAGCCTGAAAAACTTCATAACGCGGGCGGAGCCGCGGGCAAAAGCTAGTATGTAAATAAAGAGGATATGTACTTATTTATGTTTTGTATTTGAGTTTTAGCTCAGTTTTATCATAAACCAAGATATACATTTTTGAACGGAACTGTTAATATAATATCTCTTTTCTGTGCAAGGATTTGTTACTTATTTAGTAAATTGCTCATTATTTTTACAGAGCAGTTACATTACCCGGAGCGAGTAAAGGTATCCTTTTCTTCATTACACCCGATTGGACCAAGATATTAGAAATTAGGGTAAGATCTTAATATAGACTAGAATGCTTAATATGTATATTCCAACAATTTTCAAATATTAATTTTACTTTTTATACTTTTCAGGTGTGGTATGCGGCAATCACTCAAGTATTCTTCTCCCTCTCTGTCTGCTCTGGAACTCTTATCATGTTTGCTTCATACAACAAGTTTTCACAAAATGTTTACAGGTTCGTCATATATTCATGACTTTTACTGCTCCCGTGTATAAGGATTATGAGTTTTACATTTAACTATTATTTATTTATCCTAAGAAAATGCATGTTACTAATTTGCTATAATAATAAACTAGAGTGTGGAGGCATCTTAATAATTTTAATAACATGAAAAATTCCCCTAATAAAATCTTATAAATATTGACAAAACTACACTACTATTTTGTTTATTGTCGCACTAGAGTCCGATGAATCCACGACAGAAAGCCTAGTGTGTCGGAAATCGGAATACACACTCCAATGGAACCGCCCAGTCAACTCTAGTTGGGTGGTAGGGGGAAATGGACTTTGCCTGATAAAAGATACACTGTAATAACACAAAATTATACAGTAATGTAATTCTGGCCTAACATATTATTGCACCAATAATATCAATGAATGTTATATTATTTTCAGAGACTCGTTGATCGTGACCATCTTGGATACGTTTACGAGTTTGATTTCTGGCGTAACTATATTCGGAGTGTTGGGTAATTTGGCCTACCAGTTGAATTACGATGATGTGGGCCAAGTCATTGGAACCGGCGGCACCAGTCTGGCCTTCATTTCGTACCCAGACGCGATCGCCCAATCACCTTTCCTACCGCAAGTAAATTGGCACATTAAACACAAATATCAGTCATTATTAAGTATCTATTAATACAATTCGTCCTTACGATAGCTTATATGATTAAAATTATTGAGATAATTTATAGGTAATATTATATTTTATATTTGATAACAGTGGGTGATTCCCTTTCGGCATTAAGGTATAAATCAATATAAACAATCTGTTATCCACGCAATTTTAATGAAACTGGCTCTAGGACAAGCTTTTATTATTACCTAGCCGCATAAAGTTTAGCTGGTACTTTTCGCGTGGACCAGATGTTAAATTACTATTGGTGATGATAGTGTAAAGAATAGAATGAGCTTTTATATGCTATCAATCAACAATCAAAGTATGACAGGAAAAAGGTACACTGCATATCACTGGTTTATTTCATGACATGTAATTTAATAATTTCACCGATCGTCCTAGTTTATACTGAGCAACAACTGGGCAATGCTCTTATATGCATTTCATTAAACAACTAAACATGGATGAAACTTCTAACCTCTTCTGTAAATTAATTTGGCCAGAGTTTATTGTATGAATTCTTTTTATTTCAGCTTTTCGCGGTTCTCTTCTTTTTGATGATGGCCGTATTAGGCGTCGGTTCTGGTGTGGCTTTATTATCCACATTAAATACTATACTACTGGACAAGTTCCCCCGTGTGCCAACAATCTACATGTCTACCGTGACCTGCACAGTCGGCTTGCTTGTTGGTCTGATTTACGTTACGCCGGTAAGGACATAATCAAAATATCAAATATTCTAAGATTTTCCAACTTGAGTCACTGTTCTAAAATACCATTCAAATTCAAATACTTTATACTGATTAATGAAATGTGCATACCTATAGAGGTATGAATATTAAATTGTATTTATATTGTGAATATAAATATAATTTTCCTTATATTTATATACACAGAGAAATATAATATTTGTGCGAAGGCATATTCCATATTACGCCACCTTTCCAACATACTCGTATTATTTGTTAAATACATCGCACACGTATACGCAAATAATTATCATAATTTGTATAAAAAAATATATGTACATATGAAATTAATGAATCTTTATTTTATCAACAAACATATTTATTTTTAACACCATTTTAACATATTAACGAAATGATTTAGGCCAATAATTCTTTAATTAATCGGTTTTATGTCTTTCCAGAAAAGTCGATTAAAATACACAGCGGAATTAGAATTAATCTGACAATATGTTCTTGTTCCATTTACCTTTATTTGACTTTATAAATTTTAAATTCTGTTGGAAAATAATTTCGATAATTTTTTACGATCGAATCCCTAATTTATGTCAATTCTCTCCCAGGAACTTATCCTAACCATTTTCCCCTCCTACCATGGGCGCCGGGAAGGGGTGCAAGTAGTTGCATGTGCACCCCCCTGCACAGAAATAAATTAGTGAAACTAATCTTGGCGGCGCCCATGTCTACTACCGTCCTGAGAATCTTCCATTCTTCCTTCGCCCTTCCCCGGTCGGTTGCAGTCATTAGACCAGGGGTAGGTTGTATATCGTTACAAAGACACCGGCTGATAATGCAGCTGTTCCATTAAAAAAAAATCCCTCTCTGCCTATATCAATTTCTTATGTAAAGTCAAGGTAAAAAATATATTTTCAGTCACGTTGTGTCTTCTCAAATTTAATTTTAAACGAAAATGAAACTGTCATATTTTGCGATTTTAGGGCGGTCAGTACATATTGGAACTCGTGGACTATTACGGAGGTACATTCATGAGATTGTTTGCTGCTATTACTGAAACTATCGGTGTCTTCTGGATATATGGTGAGATTTTAAAATAGCACATTCAAATTTGAGACAGCTGTGAGTGTGCCCTCATTTTTACCTTATTATAATTAACTTTTTATATAAATAAAGTTACCTTAATCATAAACCTGAGCGACCATACTAGTCGTCAGTCTTTTAAGGGGGCACAGCTTTTACCGTCCGCCCTGAGTCGCCCTAG
This sequence comes from Manduca sexta, assembly GCF_014839805.1. Classification (NCBI taxonomy): domain Eukaryota; kingdom Metazoa; phylum Arthropoda; class Insecta; order Lepidoptera; family Sphingidae; genus Manduca; species Manduca sexta. The sequence goes on along the minus strand of NW_023595374.1, from coordinate 415,219 downwards.
ATTTGATATATTAAGATACAAAATATTAATTCTTTTTATAAATATATATTTTATTTGAATTCTTTATTGCACATAAGTCTTATATTTTTTTTATATACAATAGAGGATAATTAATTACCCCTTTATATTATATAATTACAATATGTATAATTTCTAATCCCCAAGGCCTGGAGAATTTATGCCTCGATGTCGAGTTTATGTTGGGTATAAAAACCTCGTTTTATTGGAGAATCTGCTGGGGAATCATAACTCCGATCATGATGGTAGTCGTTTTTGTTTACGCACTCGTCACCACGGATGATCTACTGTTTGGCGGTGTTTACCAATACCCACAAGCAGCATACAGTATGTACTTTTTCTATAACTTTCTTCTCTATGTATTACGCGAAGCTTCGTGTGTTTATTTTAATTATGTTACAAAAAGTCAAGCTTATATTAGTTGCTCTATATAATAATAATAATAATATCAGCCCTGTATTATATACTTGCCCACTGCTGAGCACGGGCCTCCTCTACTACTGAGAGGGATTAGGCCTTAGTCCACCACGCTGGCCTAGTGCGGATTGGTAGACTTCACACACCTTCGAAATTCCTATAGAGAACTTCTCAGATGTGCAGGTTTCCTCACGATGTTTTCCTTCACCGTTAAAGCGAACGATAAATTCACAAAGAATACATACATGATTTTTTAGAAAAGTCAGAGGTGTGTGCCCTTGGGATTTGAACCTGCGGACATTCGGCTCGGCAGACCGTTCCACACCCAACTAGGCTATCGCCGCTTTTTATATATATCATTTCAATTTTAAAACCATACAATAAAAAAACTATTATGTTTTTAAAAAATAATTTAATGTGTTTTTGAATCGTTTCGCTACTGCTAATTTTGGATGACTTCGCGTAAAGTGTTTTGAGTTATCATGTAGAGTACGAATGAAGAAATTAATGCTACCAACCACCATCAATGTCAAGAAATGCACCGGTACCTCATGCTTCACCGTTTAAAAACTTGGCAACTTCAATTAAGCCATGTAAATAATAGTAGTTTCAAATTTTTTGTCACACTAAAGTCGTAGATTGGAGCGACATAGTCGCGAAATATCGACCAAGCTCTTTAAATAAAGATTTAAAAAAAAAAGTCGTAGAATCATTATTTGTAATACTCGCTTATAAAGGAGGCGCCCAACTCGCAAATTATGAAAAAAAAAATATTCCAGAAACGTTCTGAAAGGGACTTATCTTTCGGAAAAAGGTTATAGATCGAACGTAATTAGTCGCGAGCTATTTAGTACTTTATCAATTTTAAAATTCCGACCCACAGTAACTTAATGATTCCTTTTTAATTTATAATATTTTATTGGATCGAAGTCAAATCTTGACTACCATTTAATTTATGCAATTTGTTTTTACAGTTGCCGGTTATGTTCTGCAATATACAGGAATTGCGTTGATTCCTATTTTCATGGGATTAACATTCTGGAAATATAGATCAGATAGCTGGCTTGAGGTAAGTTTAATTGAATTTTTATTGTAAGATAGATATTTATATATAAACCTGCTGCCAAAATTGCGATCGTATGTTTCCGACTCGAATCGGTTTGAGAAGTCACCGGCGCGATGGTGCACATCAGGACTCGAATTTTCAATGAAACCTACTTAACCATGTCAGTGATGTCACGTAGTTGTTAAAAGCCAATGATGCTGATTATTCAACAATCAATTATAGAAAGTCTATGTTTTAGTAGGTTTTACTGGAACATAGACATTTTTTTCTTTGTTCTAAATTTATTAAGTGTAGTCGCATACGCCCCAACGTTTAGGTAGATTCGTACTACGAGTGGTACTGATTATAATTATTCTAAAGATGCGATACAATTCTTTTTATAATAATAATAATATCAGCCCTGTATTATATACTTGCCCACTGCTGAGCACGGGCCTCCTCACTACTGAGAGGGATTAGGCCTTAGTCCACCACGCTGGCCTAGTGCGGATTGGTAGACTTCACACACCCTCAAAATTCCTATAGAGAACTTCTCAGATGTGCAGGTTTCCACACGATGTTTTCCTTCACCGTTAAAGGGAACGATAAACTCACAAAGAATACACACATGATTTTTTAGAAAAGTCAGAGGTGTGTGCCCTTGGGATTTGAACCTGCGGACATTCGTCTCGGCAGTCCGTTCTACACCCAACTAGGCTATCGCCGCTTATTCTTTTTGCTTGAATGTTATTTTAATGTTCTTAACAAAAGAAGATACCTAAGTCATATTATACATAAGTTAACGAAACTATGATTTTTAATGAATATTTATTTTCGGCTGTAGCGCTTTCTTGCAGTATTGGGCTGTCTAAAAATAAAAGGTTACTCAGTTCTTTTTAGCAAGTCTACATCGATGTGACATATATCAAACGATATTAAGGATGGTCTAATTAATATCTGGACCTCACAAAAATTACTGTACCTAGTACCTACATATTAACACTATGCAAACATTTTCCTTTTTGTACGTGTACGTGTCTGTACAAATGCGTAGAAGTGCAAGAATTCTCTAGCAAGCGAATTTTAGTAGATACTGTAATTTAAGAAGTACTGCGCCTATCACTATGTTGAGCACTTTTTAAATAACGAATATAGTTAAGTACCTATATTTGTTTAAGTAAAACAAACTTACACCATTTTTTATTGGCAGTCGTGGATTCAATTTGAGGACTTAATGTAGTTTCACAGTCTAAATAGATTCTGGCCACTAGAATTTTGAGATAATAAAATTGTTATTGTATTTGTAATTGTTACAGACCGTAAAGAGATCATTCCGCAAAAAGCCTACTTATGGACCTAAAGACTCTCAGAAGCGCGAAGAGTGGCGCGCGTTCCGCACAGACGCGAAATACGAGCGCGAGATCAAGCGCAAAAACTGGTTCCACCACATTGTATTGAGTCTGTTTGGTGGCTACCGCTGGAAACGTTGACAACTGATAGCTTTAAGTCTATACTCGTAATTATGTATGCAAAGTAATATTACAGTGAAGACTCGATTAACCGGACTAATGCTACTAATCTAAACAGGGATAAAATTGAATGTTTAAAGAAAAGAGTTTTTTGTACATATGAATCATTATTAACACTATTCTTTTCGTGGCTCGGTCCGCGTTAATGCTTATTTATAAAAAGTATCATATAACTCTCATGGGTATTTGTATCTCTTGGTAACAGAGGACAGGATCATCGAGTCTCCACTATATATAAATTAAATATATTTATTATTACCCGTATGAAAGATTTTTATTGATTGTAATTCTAATACGGGGGTACCTATTGATCGTGTACTTACGCGTCTGCGGTATATCCGGTTGGATAGAAAGTTTAAGTAGACGTTACAACAGTTAGGTTATTATCTTAACAGGATAAAAAAGGTTGCCGAAAATAATAATGTTTACACACGTACAATGTAATTATGTAAAAATGAAGTAAAATTAAAACTAGCGCCATCTAGGAATAACACTAGGAGACGATATAGAAGGCGCCAAATGCACAAGTTATAAGTATCACTTCGGTCATAATCGCTAAATTACGTACGGATCCCACAGGGTATCTGCTGCTACAGAGTAACTTGCGCAAGGTTCTGTTTTTCAGGTTGGTATTTATGCCTAACGAATGAGCCAACTCATTTGTGCGGTTACTACTGTACTGGCTTATAAACTATAAACACACGTTTTACATACATATGAATAAAATAAAATGTAAACAATTAAATTAAACGTAACGCATAGGTGATACTAGGTTTGAATTTGTTGAGCTACTATTGTGGCTGACAGCAAATAACAATTTCATGTAACACAGCATTAAACGAAGCACAGATCGTATATAATAAAAAGAAAATGATTTACAGCTCGAGTTTTCCCTTCAGTACCACTACACCTCAATAACAATATCCAGTTAAAAGATAATCGAAAGGTAAAACATACATGGGTTTGCGATAACTGCGTGTGTGCATTGCGTAGGTACTATCATAAACATTGTATTTTATCCTTCGTCGAGCACGATACAATTTATAAATCCTAGTAGGTACCACCTATTGTAAGTATATTTTTTTTTCTCTCGTCATATATTATAACGGATAAATATTCCAGCATCGTATTTCTCCTGGGTCACCGTTCCAATATCGGTCACATGGAGTTATAAGCAGCTACTCTAGGTAATCTTCGAAAATAAAAATATTGATTTTAATATATAATCCTAAAATATAATAAGGAAAAATTAAAACAAATTTGAAGTATTAATTTTGAATATATTTTATTATCGATTAATTAAATAATAAATTACAATACGTTGAAACTTATATTAAACTGTAAATTATAAAGTCATAAATATATTGCACAGAGTTCTTGAAGATTGCTCAAGAGTTATTATTTACTACGTACTATTTGAATAGCGTAGTATTCTATCGCATAGCTATAAAATTAAACGAAAGACCATACAAGTCCTAACTATACAGCAAAGATTTCGCAACATACTTATACAAATTTCTTTAACGACACGTATGGTAATAAGTTAAATAAAATACGTAACATATATAATATCGACGATAAGTTTGACTCTTTTAGCAATTGTTTTGCATAATATTCTTTAACATGTAATTAACTCTGATCTTGCGTGTAGTCGCATGTAATAAATAGTTTGTTTATACATGATTTTTTAAAATATAGTCTATTATTATTAGTCAATAAATCTTCATTTTATATCAGTCTTTCCTTATTGCAGATAGTGTGTTACCGGTGTAAAAAATGACATTTAACGTTATAGCAGGTATTATGTGATATGGCACCACATTTGTTTTATTATAAACCAAAACTTATACAACTAAGAGCCAGAAGTTCCAATACAATGAAAATGTATTTTAGCATGCGTCATAGATTCTTGTATAATTCGTCTTTCCTCGCCATTTGATAAATGCGTTACATTATGATCTTTGTCTTGAAGTCAAGAAGGGACGTTAGAACTAGCCTATTCATTTCCACTAAGTGATCAGTAGGTATTAGGTATAGATTTGTACATGTTTTATAAGCTAATTAATATTACGTCTGTAAGCACCCGTAATACTGTACCATATGTGCTTGACACGTGATGTGTTCATCTTTTGTCTAAGAGCTTTCGCTTCAGCCTTGAACTGCATCCATTCTCTGCGCATGCTCGGCGAGCGGGGACCCCATGAGGGTTTGGAGTGGAAGGCCTTCTTGACCGTCTGCGAGTACATAATAAAATAAGTTAAAATACTTTGAATACTTAATAATAATTATTTTCAAATCCAATTTTTGGGTTGTTTGGACACGTTTGTCTTTGGAGTTGATATCGTTCTTTTAGATTCTGGTCTCTGACTAGTCTGATTCAAAAAAATCTTTCACTTATTTAAGAATTGTTTCACGACGTCTGAGTAAACGCTTATCCTCGAATATAATATAGGAAGACCAAATGTAGTCAAGTATGCAAGTCAAGTTCCCAATTAAATGGTAAACAAAAGAGTTCACTTAGCAAAGCTGTCTAGCGACTTATACGTTAACGGGCAAATGAAATTTACTTGAAAATGGTGAAATAGGCCCTTAGATAGCGAAATGGTTTATATATTTTTTAAGTAAAGTATTTGTAACTGAGAGCAGACTTGTATAAAATTCGTGTGACGCCATCAGCAGAACATCTAAATTAATAGATTGTTAAGCAGTTTCTAGGGTACAAAACGATGATTACCTCTCTGAAGGTGCCGGTGCGGTATTTGTATAAAGAAAGTCCAATTCCAATTGGCACAAACGATATGCCGAAAAATAACATCATGTATCCAGAAACTACAAAGACAAAAAATATTAATTAGCATTACTTACAATAAATACTTGGTAAATAAGAATAAACTTATATCTCTTTTTATAACTGTAATTACAAGTTATCGAAGAGACTAAGTAAGAGAATTATAATTAAAACATAATAATTAGATAACTTCATTTTAGTAAAATGTAAGAAAAGGAAAGAGAAATTCACGCGTTAATTACGGAATGGGTAGGTGGAAGCGCAACTAGGGTTTTCACATATTTGTCATGTGTGTTCCGTCCCATTATGTGATAGAGAGCATCGGGTACTAATTTCAGACTCCGGGCTGATATTGAACAGAAAAAATCAATACAGGGTTGCCCGACCCGTTTTTACTATTTGGGAATAACCCCAAGACAGTGTCGTACCACGCCGGAAATACAAAACGCCACCGAGGCAGTTCCAAATACTGTTTTAGAATAATAGGCTTTGTAAGACACATAATTGACTGAAATTTGACGCTCAAGTTTGAAAGGAACTCGAATAGAATATTTATTCAATTTAGGAATTGTGGTTTCCACATACGGTAGGGAGATCCAAATAGTTGTATAATTTAAATAAATATTCACCATAACCAGCAGTCGGGTATACGTAGTAGTCTCCGAACACCAGGTTGTCAATGGAGAGAAGAGCGTAGACGAACACAGTCGACAGTATAGCAGGAGTGATGAAGCCCCAGCAGAGACGCCAGTAAGCACCAGTCTTTTACCCAACATGAACTCAATGTCAAGGCAAATGTTCTCCAATCCTATAAGTAAAAAAACATTCATTATGATTGTCCTAAATCGAGAGAGAAAAAGTAATAATGATTGTCTAAATAAAGTGTTGAGCATATAATAAAACCACGTCTTGAAATCGCGACCGGCAAATATAAGGTATGTCATATTCTGGAATCAGCCTATCCGGTTTCGAATGGGCTTAAATAATTGTATGACTAGCGGGGTTAATCATCTGTCTTCAATCGATATTCTATCTAGGTGCCATTTCACTCACATGTAGTGGCAAGTTACTTTGTTATGACAGTGCTAATAAAAGCAATCATACTGTAGAATAAGTGCAACAATATTGAAAGTATTTATTAAAATTGTTTTAACGAGTTTGTTGAAAATATTACCATAAATCCAGAACACGCCTGCAAGTTCAGAAATGGCGCAGAAAAGAACAAGGAACGTTCCACCGTAGTGATCTACAATCTCGAGGATGTATTGTCCACCCTGAAAGTTATTGAGAATATTAATAGTGATTTCTGACGCAGAAAGCAGATATAATTTTATAAAATTGTTTTCAAGTAAGATGTTACAGAATTCGAAAAGTTTTTAGTTATTCCTTTTTTTTGAGTCCGTTGAGCGATACGATTTTTAGCGAAACGATATTTATTAATCTTTAATAACCCTCATTTGAACTCGCTTCAAGTTCATTATCTAGGTACATTGTTATAATTTATTCCATTTGTGTTTCCATGTTTGTTCAACTTATTTTGTATGGCATCTGTCATACTATATCGTGGAAGAGGCGTGCAGACTCACCGGCGTGCAGTAAACAAGTCCAAGCAAGAAACCGCAAGAACAGGTCAACGCTGACATGTAGACGGTGGGTACACGTGGGAACGCGTCCATCGCTAATGTGTTGAAGGTCGACAGCAGAGCCACGGATGAGCCGATACCCAGCACGGACATCATCAGGAAGAACAGCACCGAGAATAGCTGAAGATGACAATTTAATTGACAATATTTGGGTCACACTCTTTGACGGATAAATTAAATTAAATTTTCGATCTGCCTTTCCATCAGGTTAATCACCTATTTACTTGCTTTCGTTACGATTTCATTCCTCTTTGTTCACCCGCTTCAGCGTTGGGTTGTTTCGAAATATTATTTCAAGTCTTTGTGGCTGTCTGGTATCAATCCTTTATAGGAGATCTATTCCCGGACAAAATGTATTAAAACATTGTCTGGCGTGGAATTAAACCCATACATGTTAGGCTTGGTAATTAAATATTTAGTTTGCATTAAAAATACGATACAACGTGAATAATAGTATTTTTTAAAGGTTTACATTTACCTGCGGTTGGAAGGTTTTGGCAATAGCATCAGGGTATGAAATGAAAGCAAGACTGGTACCGCCGGAGCCCATCACATATTTCACTTCGGTATTGAGTTCGTACGCGAGGTTACCAAGGATACCGAAGATCGTGCACCCAGACAGGAAACTTGTGAACGTGTCCAAAGTCGTAACAATCCAAGCATCTCTAGAATAACATGTATTTTATTACACAATAATCTAAATCAAGTTTACATTAACTTAAGTATAAGTAGAAATACAAGAAGACAAGCATTGCGGACGAAGAGGCAAATCTCTTGTATTAATAGAATTAGGTCCGTTCCTTGCAGTGCAATAATTTCATTCAAAGCTGATAATATATTTATTATATCCAGTATACTATCATACAAAGCTAACGCGATAGCATGTTAAGCTATAATAAAAAAATGAATCGCTGAATGTCTTGTTAAGCGCAAGTCTTGGAACCAGTTGAACTGAAAAAGTCTAAAAACAACACTTTTCTATATTCCTATACAAAAGATTCGTAATAATACTTAAAAGTCAATTTGAACTTTAATATCATATCATAAAGTTTAAGTGTTAGTGGAGGGATTCCGGGAGGCAAAACAATTGAGTGACGTTAGTATCATATAAATATTAATTCTTATCATAATAAAAACTCTGAAATTGTAATTTTTATTGTGATTTTTAGTGACAATTAAAAATAATGGTAAGTGTTTTATAATTTTTATTTTTTGAGATAATGTAATTGTTGACTTATCAACTTTTTTATCTCACTAGCTGACCCGGTTGTCCCGAATAGCAGAATAAGTATAAAAAAAATAATTTAAGAATCGACTGTTAAGCGGTACGAAGTTCGCCGGGTCAGCTAGTCATATATAAAATAACGCAGGATTTGTAAGTACTTCGACACAAATGGTAAAATATTGTAACTAATCGTGGCGAAGACGGAGGTTTATTCATAGGGAACCCGACACAATATATAGCTACTACTAATATGCACAAATGCGGTTTGCAAATCGTTCAAATGATAGTTATATTTTACATAAGTTATGAAAGAGAAGCCGGTATGAATCGGGCTATATGGACCTTTTGTCATTGGTAACTAATCTAGTATTAATGTTAAATTGTAATAATAGTTTATTGATTTAAATCGGATATATCTCTATCTTTAAAACAATTATGTTTAATGCAGCAGTTTGGTAAATATTGTTACATGCTTATTTATTATTAAAAAAATATTGGTTTGGCACATAATATTAATGTCTGTATTCCCGAATTAAAGTAGGCAAGTTACCTGTAGATATTATGTCTGAAACCGTTGTAAGAAGAGAACATGATAATCGGTCCACTGCACACTGTCAGAGAGAAGAACACTTGCGTGACTGCTGAGTACCATACCTGGATAATATAAAAAAAGCATTACTCATGGAGTCGGATCAAATTTGGCAAATTTGTTTTTTTATATAAAAAAATACACAGTGGGACTTCGATACCAAGAAAGAAATCTACACTGGCTATGCAACGAGTAAAACCTTGTATTAAGTATAATTAAGAGAAAAGAGATATAACTTCTGAGAGAAAAACATTATTGTCTAAAAGTCAAAGTGAAAAGTTTATCGTGAGTTTACATACAAACTTTGTGAAATAGTGATGGGTTTAATTTACCTATCTAGATAATTTCTGAAATGGTAGCAACGAATGAATAAAAATATATATTGATAGTTAAATTAATAGTTCCAATTATTAAGTGGTATTATCTCTATTATTATATTTTGTGTAAATTGTGGAAACAGTATTTTTTTATGTAACACTTACACCAAGCTCAAGGAGTTTCGCCCACTGAGGCGTGATGAAGAACAGGATGCCGTCAGTAGCACCGGGCAGGATTATTGTGCTGAGAAATAATAAAAAAAAAACACAATTTAAGCATTTTACAAGTTAATTTTGAAAATAGGCTGGTAAATGACAAGATGTTTATGTCCACAGATCGATTAGATATATAAGTGATTATTGCCCCCTCTATATCTATCTCGCCTTGCAGTTTTTTTTACTTTGTACAATAATAATAGATATTAAAATTTAAAACGATGATTCTTGATGCATTTGGTTTTCTAGGACACAGTATCTTTGCGTAAAAGTTTTGTGTACTGTCATAACATTTTAAGCAATAATAGCAACTATAAAAATATTCATGATTCCTATGATGAGACTTATTTGAGGGATAATTACTTACGTGATGAATAAAGTGATCATGACAACGTATGGGAAGAGCGCGAGGAAGTAGGCCGCTTTGCCGGAACTCTTGACTCCTCGGGCGACGACTCCGAACACCATGAGCCATGCGATGAATAGACACAACACCAAGTACCAGATGGGGGCACCTGGAATAATATTAAATAATTACTGTAGATATTTTTTTGTTAGTCATTAATGCTCGGCATACAACCATCTGAAGCTTGACGGTTACGTGTAGCACTACGTTTATTAACAAAATATTTCACTCACGTAATTCTCATTGGCATGTGCTACAAAATATACCAACGTACATAGTAATGCAGATAAATTCATTAGTAGTTGGAAATTGTTTGCTTGTAAATGCAAAACCGGCAGGTTTCTTTTACTATCTAATAACCTTCAATTTTGTTGTTCTATACTTATTTTTCTTACGCGCTCTGTGGCTCCTCCGTATACAAGTATAAAATATTTGATTGAATAATGTAGTTTTAATAAATGTCAAAAGTAACTTACCAAGACCTCCTTCAATTCCATCACTTTGTTGGAGAACCGTTCTCCTGTAAGTGAAAAAAAAAATTGAGTAACTCATAGAGTAGTAATTTGAGTAAGGCTTAACTCTTCAAAAATGTTATATGTAGATAAACAAAGAGTAGATTTAAAACGTGTCTTCATTGTCTAGGGAATAATTATTATACCTATTAATTAAGCATAAAAGCGGGGTTAAACATCACTTTTCGGATTTCGGCGGCTCCTTTAGCTCCTTACTACGTAAATAATATATACATATATATTATTTATATATTATTTATTTGTATTTATATATTATACTAATATATAAATTTGCATGCTGTGGTCTCCTATAATTGAAGAGGCACGTCACATTGTTAATTATACCAATATTACGACATTGTACTTATTATATGCCGTGTATCCTTTGTTGGAGGTCCTTAAATAAATAAAAATAAAATAAAAATAAAAATAAGACGAGCCGCAAAGCTGTATGGTGCGGAGACGGCTCCGTGCAGCTAACTTTGTGCAACACAGACATCCCGGAGCCGTCTTGTATGCGCTAAAGGCCTTCGTGGGTTTCGGTCGGTATGCCGGTGTTTCTATATAGTATTAGGGACTCGGCTCAATGTTCGCTCGGACGATGCTATACTCTCAAGTGTAGACACGCCGGTTTATACCGTCTTATCGACTAAAATCCCGCCCTATTCTCTCTCCTTTATATCGAAGGGCGCGGGGAGTGGGTTTCACCCATATTCATTCTCGAGTATGTTTCATGCGACGAGTTCTTGTCCAATGCTCATAGTCGTGAGTAAATTTTATTCTAGGTAATCATTTTAAAAGCTACAATTTTGAAATTTATTCTCATAAGAATTAATAGATTAAATATTAATAAAGAAACTCACAAAAAGTAGAATTCAGCACTGCTGGTACCGTTGGTGATGTTGTCGATTGATGCAGCAAGTGTTGGATCTGAGGGCACGCAGTTCTCCCACTCAGGCTGACAAATAGCCCATGGAAGAGTAGCCTGGAAGCTCATAGCTAAGTAATACAGACAGAGACCACAGATCACCACGTAGTAAGACAGGATGTAACCGCAGCCGGCAGCTTGGGCGTATCCAGTACCTGTAATGTGAATTATCAAGATTAGGAGATATTTGTACTCAACTACATAAAAAGTTACACGGTTACAGTTTTAAACTAAAGCCTATTTACTAAATATTACACCATGTTGCTTAATATTTTAAAATGTGTATTCCACACTAAAATATAATTTGGTTACATTTTATTCTTCTCCGAGTCCTGCGGATTCAGTTCAGAATGCGGAAAAGTTCAAATTTGTTAATTTTCTTACAGAATGTTTTTTTTTTAAGTTTTGGAATCAATATGTATTTGCTTAAAATAAATCATGTTCTTAGGAGTGTAACATCAAACATTTTGTATTATGTGCAACTGTAGGATTATTTACCTTTCATGGCCGGTGCAATTGACCAAACTTTAACAGAGTTTCTTGAACTGAATTGTCCGAGGACGCACTCTAAGTAGTACACAGGCTTGCCGACAAGTAAAAGAACGATGACGTATGGCACCAGGAAAGCACCTCCTCCATTCTGGTACGCGATGAAAGGGAACCGCCACACGTTACCCAAACCGACGGATGTAGCGATGCAGGACATCAAAAATTCGATGTTGTTGGACCATACCATACGTTCTGGCGGTTCAGCTTCTAAGTCTGTGTCCTCGATTTAACAAAAAAAAAATATTCCTTAGCTACATTTTAATGCACTTACATTGTTGTCGCCCTATTATTATTTTTTATAAAATGTTCCTAAGTCCTAGATTAGACTAACATTTCTCTTCGCCGACTTCGCGACAGTTTTATCGTGCATGCAAGATGAACGTAATTTTTTTTTATTGTTTTTCAAGGACGAGACAAGCTTGCCGTTTGCTTTATGGTAAGCGAAACGACCATCCATAAACAGTAAGAACACCATCTAACAACACCTTGAATTACAAAGTATTGTTTGGTATTGCACTACGCTCGCCATCCTGAGACATGAGATTAATATCTGTTAATAACATAGTTAATTCTTATTATGTCCAGTAATTCCACTGGCCACAATGTTCTTCAAACCGGAATACAACAGCGAATACACATTGTTGCTTGGCGGCAGATATAGACATTGAGGTGGGACATAGTTAGGCAGACTCTCACATATGAGAGACCTACCATCAGTCGGAGCACATGCGGCACGGCTCACACATTGAAGGAACGGGTATGCCCAACATACGCTAGTCTGAACCCTCCATATTTATGATGAAGCATCGTTTAAGTATTTCAAATTTATACTTATTCAAAACATAAGTATCTAAGTATTATATTACTATTTGCGTTATTCAAATAAAGTGATTTTAGTAGATGATTCTATTTTAATCAATATTCTATCTTTAATAAAAATACCAATTAATATCAAAGATCGAAACCCAAAAATATTTCGATTATCCTTAGGTTCTTTAGATACCTACATCTATATTATCCAGAGCCGCTTTAAGATTAGCTGGAGGTAAACTTATTTGCGATGATCGTTTTGGGTCCATCTTGGGGTCCGACGAGTCGAAGCCGCTGTTTACTTGGCCGTCACTCTGCAAAAAACAAAGGCGCTTCTTAAAAGGTTACGTACCTAGTTATTATTTATTCTCTATTATTATTTTATCCAAATTTATCGAAATATTTAAACATCAATTACTTGATATGTACTAGTTTTATTTATGTGCTTTAGTAAAAAAAGATGTTACCTGATTTAAATTCTCTATACAAAGGTATTAAACATTGTTAATCCCGTCTATTGCTTGCGGTATCATTCCTTTAAGCAGATAATATTTTATTTGAAAATATTGAAATTAATCACTTTGATATGAAATCATTAAAGTATTAACAAACTTATTAATGTTATTTATAGCGTTGATTGGAAGGAATTAAAATACAATTAGTGAAAAAATGTGTAACTTGTAGTGAACTTGAAAACGTCGCATTTATTTAGAGAAATTAGTTTCTAATTGTTTAGCTGTTAACAAATGAAATATCAATAGTTTAATTTGTTGTGCAACGCTTTAAATAAAAAAACAACATATATTTTTCCGAAACTGATTGAATACATGTCTCACAGATAACACTTCGAGGATATCATGAACCTGACACTTTATTATTAAATGTATACTTATCCATTGATTTACTTCAGGTAATCCGTCATTTGAAAGCTTCTTAGCATAATTTCTAAACAAATACATTATAAGTACAAGAGCTGGTTAGACGTGATACAAGTTCAACTTTATAGATTTGATGTACTCTCTATAAATTAATAATCTAATCCATTTTCCGTCACTTCACATGATAGGATACGAGGTGTGTTCAAAAAGTATCGCGAATTTTGTGTATTTTCAAAAATTATTTATTTATTCGTGAATATCTATTTTGTCCCCTTCAAAGTAATCCCCCAGGGATATTATACACTTGTGCCAACGTTTTTTCCAATCTTCGAAGCACTTCAAAAAATCATTTTTTTGTATCTCGTTCAGCTCCTCCTTCGATGCCGTCTTTATCTCGTCAGTGGCGTAGCGCCGTCCTATCGTGGGCCTCTTCAGTTTCGGGAACAAGAAAAAGTCACAGGGTGGCTGCGGTATCATGAGTGTGTTGTTTTTGGCCAAGAAGTCGCGTTAGAAGCAGCGATGTGTGAGCAGGGGCGTTATCGAAATTGAGCAATTTTGGTACGAATTTTGCGGCGACCCGTCTCATGCCCAAATTATCGATTAAAATCGAATGGCACGAGCCAATCGATATGCCTAGGTTCTCGGCTATTTCTCTAACGGTGATTCGACGATTGGCCATTTTCTTCACTTCATCAATTTTTTTGTCTGTTGTTGAAGTGCTCGGGCGTCCGGCACGCTCTTCGACCTTCACATCTTCTCGGCCTTCTGAAAACATTTTGTACCACCGATAAACGTTGCTTTTGTCCAAAGTAGCTCCTCCGTATGCCACAGTCAACATTCGGAATGACACAAAATTTGATACAGGTTCTTTGTTCCATTTTTTTTAAATAGGTAAAAATCGAAGACGAACCAAAACACGTGCAAGCAAGCAAAGCAGCTGTCAACAATTAACTGAACATTTAAAATGGCCGAACTTGTCAGTATAAGTGAGAGACATGTGTATCAATATAACGCCACAAAAAAATCGAAATTCGCATATACGTAACCCGCGAAAATTCTAAATTCGCGATACTTTTTGAACACACCTCGTATAATATCAGTTAAATGTTATTCAATTTAAATTTAATCTGAAAACAAATTCTTTGTTAACACTTCATTTACTCATTTAGTTTTAGGTTAAGTATTAAAATTATAATTGGTGATAATATTAGGTTGATCTGAGCGACGAGCAAATTATTTTAATATAATTTAAACATTACAATTATTCATAACTAGCATTTTCTTACGGTCCCGTCTACATAGCATTTAAAAACTCACAAATGTCACACATTGTTGCAGTGTAGGGGCTTTTTGTGTAGGCACCAAATTTTATTTAAATCCATTCAAAGGATTTCATATGTAATTGGCTTACAAATAAGTGTCAAGTTGAACAAACTAGATCATTTATAATTAAAAAGATCTATTGAATTAACCTACGAACATCTAATGGTTTAGGTAATCTAATTTGTTTAAGTATGAACATGTGGTTAGTCATGATTTAGAAGTAAAGCGTGTAAGTGAATATTTCTACTGAAAAATATTAATCGCCAAATTTGTGGATGAATGAACTAGTCAAAGAAATTAATGTTTAATGATATTATTTAGTAATCAATGAAATATATAATATGCTTTTAGATGTTGGCAAATTGGGTTTGAAATGCAATTCCTAAAAGCTGATGTGAATTGGATTAAATTATTTATTTATATGTCAAATATACAACGATAGATGCAGTAATCAATAAGCTTAGATTATCTGAACATATTTTTCGTATATACAAAAAAATAAATTTAAAATTCAAAACATTTTCCAATAGGAGTTATTTATGTAAATACTTAAGGTTACAATTATTTAAAAAATCTCAAATTAATTAGATTATAATATGTTTACTTGTACATTATTATGCCCTTATTATAACTTGGTCAGGTTCGAGATTCAGTTAGAAGTTTTGATTTGTTGTGTTACTGAACCTACAGCTAATTGACAGGATATAATCTGAATAAATGATATTATTTAATCTTAAAATATATATTCAATATTTATATATAATAATAAGTACTATTTAGAAAAAAGTTTTCAGTTTTGTTTTTGCAGGATCCACTAAACCAGTAAGCTGAAGTAATTATTTAAGAAACAAATATAATGTTATTTTTATAAATTTAACTGTCGTTTATGTCAATTAATGAAATATTAGTTTATAGTATACAAGTATTATAAGCACGGCGATAGTCTTTTTGGTTTGACTGCCAAGACGAATGTCCGCAGGTTCGAATCCCAAGGCTCACACGCCTGTGTGTATTCTTTGTGAATTATCGCTTGCTTTAACGGTGAAGGAACACATCATGAGGAAATCTGCATACTTTTTTTTTTTGTTTTCGCGGAGAAAGTGCCTTATGACTACCGCCCAGCCTTCGGGGGGGGGGCGACTGAGCGGTTATGTTGGGGTCACCGTGCCTTACGGCCCGGCGTTGAGCCACCCGGATTTGATCTTGACCTTCGGGTGACCGCCGGGCCGAGTCCCTAACCTATATACACGCACGGCATACCAACTAAAACTCCGCGGTGGCCGTCTTCGGCGCATTAGGGACGACTGTGGGCTTCCTCTGACTGAAATGTTTAAGTTTTCGTCCGCAGTCGTCCTGCGCGGTGCCGCCTGTTGCGGCCCGTCTCCTATGGGGGCTCAGAAGCCCCCGCGTAACCGAAGGACGCTCTCGGCGTCAACGGCAGCATGAGGCCTACCTTCCACGCTGCCGTCCATCTCGGGGGTGATCACAATGTGCGAGATGTGCACAACGTAACCTAGGGGCGGACGGCCCCCAGCCGCCCGCCGACGACCCCCCGATGGCCCCTATTAGTCGCCTTTTACGACAGGCAGGGGATACCGTGGTGGAATTCTCCAAACGCCCCCATTCCACAGGGCGAAAATCTGCATACCTGCGAAATTCTCTATAGAAATTTTGAGGGTGTACGAAGTCTGCCAATCCGCACTAGGCCAGCGTGGTGGGCTAAGGCCTAATCCCTCTCAGTAGTAGAGGAGGCCCGTGCTCAGCGATAGGACAGTATATAATACAGGGCTGATATTATTATTATTAGTATAAAATAGAAAAGTAAAACTAATTTTAGGTATCTATTTTTATGTTGGGAAATTACGATCTAATAAGTAGGCTCGGTACAAAAAACGACTACTAAAATCATAAATATTTGATTTAAAAATATTTTTAATTACTTAAATGTAATTTATTGATAAATTTAGTTTATATGATAATTATTTATTTTTTAGGTATTTTATTTTGAACGTTACTAAAATGCCAAAAAATTAATTAATTAAAAAGCCTCACCATTTTGTCCACAATATCACACTTGCAATGTGTTAAGGTGTATTGTGTTCAGAAATCGATCGCACCACCGCCAAAAAGTTCCTCCAACAAGTAACGCACAGTTACATTACCGCAAGTGAGACGTCCGCCGTATCTTCGCTTGTTTTATACAAATACCGTATCATTTACACTCATTCGCTGTCATTGTCGTATAATTTATTTTGTAATCTATAAATCCGCGTGATATCATAACAATAATATATTAAGTTCCTAATTGCTCTACAATCTAAGATTAATAAATTGTCTAGCTTTTTACCTTTAGGACATATTCGATCTCTAAAAATGGGGTAGAGGCCAAGCTGTAAAAGATACTAAACACCAATGCATTTCAGAGGTTTGAATGAAATTTAAGAATATGTATTTATATTATAGATTTTTAAAGTTCCTTGTACTATTCTAATAACAACTTTTAGTATGTAGATATTTAAATTGTATAATTATATTTATGTATAACTTTCTTATTACGAATAAAGTATATTTCAGGATGTTTTTAATGCGTAAGTTATTTTTGTACCCCTGTGTCACTTTCACAAGTTATATTTACAATACTATATTTTTTATATTTATCTAACTATAGCTTACACACTGTTCATTGGAATAGTTGAGGGTTTACGAAATAGTTACAATCATACACTGTATGATTTGCAATTTCCTATTATTATTGTGATGATTTTTGGCTTCTCTCATTGGAAGACTTTATTTATCCAGTGATGATTCTTTTTTCGATATCATAAAAGTGAAACGTCACAAAATTGCAATACACTACAATAAAATAGGATTTTGTGAATTGTGTTGCAAAGGTGAACAGGTCGAATGAATGTATTTCCGCTCGTAATGCCACGTGGAGCTTGTACGATGTGATAACATGTCCACAAAGTTCATGGAAGAAATATTTAAGTACAGTTTTTGTGACAACGTGCCATTACAAATTTGTTTTTATAACCTAAGTAAATGAGAATAATGCTCAAAATAAAAGAACATTCGTAACGAAATATTTCATTTTTTTATGTATTTATTAGTCTTAGTAAATTCGAAGAAAGATGTGATAAAGTACAAGAGTTTCTAGTCAATGTCTCGGGGCGTTACTATATTGTACGCTTAACTGAAGGAAACTAAATAAGTTTATCAGTAATTTTTAATGTGTTTTGATTTTGGCCCAGTAGTAGCCGCAATTAACCAGGATGTCAGAGAAATCGTGAATATTAAGTTAAAGGTAGTAAGAAGTTGCATTAAAATGCCTTGTTGAGCTTTCGGCAATATATGGAAACATATAAAATAGCTAAGCTGGGCACCACTTTAGTTTGACAATCTAGGAACAATGGTACCAACATAGTCATGTTGGCCAGGATAAAATTGTTACTGCAGTGAATCTACAACTCACCGCTTACTAATTTCATCCTGTTAAAAGGCAAAGTATTTTTGAATACTTTACGATTTTTTCAGGTTTTTCCTTAAAACATCTTTCCTCAACCTTAGTGGTAATAAAAGGATTTACAATATATATGACAATTACATGTCCCAAATTTATTATCTGATTAGAACAGGACAAGCTTAAGCACTTTATGTTTATATATCTTATTTGATTTGTTGTAGCTAAATGTTATATATTAATATCTGTTATTCGTTTTATGTATTTCATTGTTATTGTTTGCGGCACACGTCGCGCGTCGCGCCGTTTTACTTTTGGGAAGGAATTCACTTTACCGAGGTTCCTTAATAATGTTTCCTCCCAATAATGTGTCCTTCAAACGACTAACCATAAGTATATTATTTAGTGATAGATGGCCAATTGAGTGTGCCCATGGTCATCGAAGACAAGAAGTCCATAAAGCTTGTACCTATCCTATAGTCATACCTTTGCTAATCAAATAGTCCCTTTTTTTCTTTAAAAACTAGCTGAGTGTTACAAAAATTAAAACATTTTTAATTCTATATACAGTGCGCTATTATTTTAGTGTCATTTACGAATAATAACAATTATATTGTATTGCCAAACACGGCACGCATTGTGAGAGATTCCTTAACCGCCGCTGACTTGGGTCTCGAGCTCCGCCGTCGGAGGGTGTAGCATTTTTTTATATTTTGCTTTGCATTATTTTTTTAAAGATATGTTAAAATAAGTAATCCTAAAATAAAGGAAATATTAATCTGTACTGTCAATAATTATGGTTAGAATTTAGCTTGTTTTTATCGTGGACGGCTTACTAGTTTACCAGGCGGGTTACATATCGATATTATGATATTTTTGAGTTAGTGTATCGTTTTTGGTTTTGAAAAAAGCTAATATTCGTAACTAAGTTCTTTTAATATCTTTAGATATTAATCATGCCTTATTTTGCAAATGCACCATTGCAACATGGGTCCGAGGTGGGGCATGCAATTATCGGAATATTCCGATAATCGATAAAAAAAATTATCATTTTTATTTTCCGATAAAAACCGATAAATATCGGTTTTTAGTATATAATAAAAAACCTGTTTTTTTTTTCCGCTTTACTTTAGCCAAACGTGTAATTTATATTATATACTGCTTAAAGCAGTCGGACGAATAATACTCTGAGAGCAGTTCTCAATAAAGCAGCCAAAAGAGTATAAACACCTTTTTATATCTTTTATTCTGGAACGGCAAAGTGACTGCACTGCAAATGATGGTCAGCGCGATGAGGTCCAGATAAAGTATAGAATGGGAACAGATGGCTGTCTCATACTATTCGACACAATCATGTTGGTCTACTAAAATGCTTCTTCATGCTACGGCAGGACTCAGAATTGTAGGAAGAATGGAACACGTACCCACTTAAACTATTCCAATGTCTGATTTTGCGGCAAAAAAAGATTTGGTGAACCTATGCGTTCGGGTCGTGATGGTTCTAACTATCAAGTTGTAGCTCCGCATGCCAGTACGCGAGTTTTTGCTGGAGAATTTCTAAATGAGAAGATTTTCAAATTGAACTATAGGCAGATCATTCGCCATGATACAGTTGGTACAACGCGCTCAGAGAAGCGACATCTCTACGCAACTGCAGCGACTTATATGTGCTCATCACGTCTGTATCATTCATTATGCAGATGGTCTACCGCTGCAATCCATGTAAGACATCGAGCGAGTATTGGACATAACCGTCCCTTAGGTGCGAGCAATATTCTATAACCGCGAATTCGCAATTGAGTGTATCGAGTGTGAAAGACCGATGCACTTGGATTGAGATCACATCGAATATCTACACTGAGGATTCGCAGGTCATTTGGCAATGAGTGAGATACCCTGAAGATTGGGGAAGAGGAAAACGGGAACCTTTTGCACGTATCGCACACACCTGCGTTTTCTTGGCATTGAACTCAACTAGGTCCCTGGAACCCTATATAGAAATGAGGCCAACGTCTGGGGGACTCCAATGACAAGATTGTCGCGCCTCGTCACAACGAACCAAGGGACTCATAACAGGATCGCCCATGAACCGTGCTGTCTTCTGCATAACAATGAATGTTGCCAAGCGATAACAGAACTTTGATATGCAGAAGAAACAAGCTAGGTGACAACACCCAACCCTGTGGAACTTGGGCATTTACCGTCATGAGCTTCGTAGCATGCCCATCAAAGATCAAATTCCCTTCCGCTAATTGTTTTGAGCAGTATATAAAATACTGGAATAAAATAATACTATGACACTTTTTTAAATCAACGATTGTATTTCTTAAGCAAATAAAATTACCCTCTTGAACATTGACTATATTGACTCTGTAAAGTAACTCTACGTTATGATTAACGACTTACATCAAAGTTAATAATTGCTGAGTACGAGTCATAAATACGAGTCTGTAAAAACGGCTTATTCGAGGGTATTCATTTTCCATAATTCATGTTTATAAGCCAAGTCATTCAGCAAATTTATTTGCAATTAGTGTTAAAAAGTTAGTGGTTATCGTTCCTCTTAAATGGTCCGATAACCGATAAATTATCGATTATTGATTATCGGATTGCATGCCCTAGTCCGAGGAATATACCTCCGTCCGGAAATATATACTATTAGAATTCATCGGTTTCCTGCGACCTTTTTTTTGTTTCGCGGAGAAAGTGCCTTACTTAATGCAATTTTTGAATATTTTCGACCCCCCCCCCCAGCCCCTCATATAACGCGCCGTAACGTTTTCCTGTACGCCCCCCCCCCTTAAAAAGTTATGTAACTCTAAAGTGTAAATTTTTTTCTAATATTCACAATTATGTTACGCAAAATACCGGAAAGACGCTAAGATACCTTTGTTATTGTTTTAAAATTAAGAAAAAACAATGTTAAATAACGCGTTGTACGAAACCCCCTCCTGCCCCGGTAATGCACTGTAACGTTTTACAAAGACTCCCCCCCCCCCCCCCCTCCAAATTGCGTTAAGTAATACTTGAACGACCCCTTATGAGTACCGTCTAGCCTTCGTAGGGGGCGACTAGGCATTTATGTTGGGGTCACCGTGCCTTACGACCCGGCGTTGAGTCGCCCGGATTTGATGACGGCCTTCGGGCGACCACCGGGCCGAGTCCCTAACGATATATACAGCGCACGGCTTACCAACTAAAATTCCGCAGGGCCTTCTTCTGCACATTAGGGACGGCAACGGACTTCCTTTGATGGAAGTGACTAAGTCGTCATTCGTAGCCGTCCCAGCGTGGTGCCGCTTGGTCCGGCCCTTCTCCTACTGGTCTCAGAAGGCCCCGCACGTCGAAGGACGCTCCCAGCGTCAACGACAGCGCAAGGCCCACTTTCCACGCTGCCGCCCGAGCGTATACCGAGCCCGTCGACGACCCCGGGAACCGGGAGAGGCTCTAAAGAACGGGCCCTCTGCACCCGAACCTAACAACGGCCGCCATAAGAAGTAACGGCCGTCAACCAAATCTTGTTACGAATGAGCCGTCGCGCCGATCGGCTTCGGCTTTGGCTCAGGGTGCACCGCGTGGAGGTTTCCTGATCTCGCAACCCGATTCTACGACCTGCGACAGTTTGGATTAGATAATAAATTTTATTTCGGATCGAAGATAGTCTTATTTGAAATACCATTTCCCTCTACCTGCCAGCCTGAGCTGGCTACTGCCTTGTATTCCTTATAAATTTTATCGCTAATTTAAAATGGTTTTAATTATTATTTTGAAATAATAATAATTGTTCTTATACATTGTATTAACGTATCCTAAGTGCAACTCTGTGCGCCTACGTGACAGATGATGTATTTTTTTTAAACGCCAGCAAATGGTTATCAATTTATACATAAAAAAGCACCTCTGTCGAGAGTTACATGCAACTAATACCAAAATGTTATTAGATTTTATACATTTTATTTTAATATCCAAGAGATATTGATCCAAGAGAGCAATTGAGTCGTTGTAACAATTAATAGTACAATAAAAAGTATCTCGATTTTCAATAATCTGTCAGATAAAAAACAGGGAAAATTGCAGATTGCGTGCGTCCACATTTCTTCAGTGCGTGTTCGGTTGATAGGCTGCATTCAAAAGACCCGACGCGAAGCATTGACGACGCGTGACGCGTGATTTCCACCACTTGCAACAGAACGTCGGATATTAATTGATATGTTTTTTTGCAAAAAAAGAACCAAACCACTAGCAAAATACTTATTTATTCGTTTCTATATATAAATAAAAATTAATCACCCAAATGTTTGTATGCGTATAACTTTCTAAGGACTGCACCAAATTGGATAAATCTTTTTTTATGCGTTCGTTATTGTCAGGAGAAGGTTTGTTTAAAAAACATTAAAATAAAAAAAAATAATAGCAAATATTTAAAAATCTCAAAAAAAATTGTGTGCGAATGAGACAGACGACTGAGATACTTATATATAATAATAGCATAAATATTTGTACACTTATTTGAACACTTCTTTAAACCCATGTGTGGCACAGGTATTTGCGTATTTATGCAAAGTTTGTCTAAATGTTTGCGTATTTGCCATTCGGTATCGGTATTTCGACCACACATCAAAGCATTCCAAGTTAAAAAGTGTGCGTATCCTGCCCCACTTGCGCAAAGTTCAGTTTTATGGAGTTGCTTGAAGGAGAACCGATTATATGGAAACCTAAAAGTAAAAGCCATAAAAATTGAAATTTGGTCAATAACGCCTGGATCAGAATAACAAGTAAATTGTTATCTTGCTCTATATCGGAGTTTTTAATTTATTTTTTTATTTACATGTAATAAATAATTTTGTTCACAAATACTACAAGTATACCGCGTCCACAAAATCACGGTCCATCGTGTTTGTTGTCTCTTTGAATACTGTGAGCGAATTTATTTGCAAAGCCTGTGTGCCAGGTACAAGCAAAACTTTGTTCAAATGTGTGGCAAAGTCTTTTAAAGTCTTTGTTCAAACATTTGTCTGTATGTGGCGCCGGTATTATACTAATACAATTAGAGTTAATACATATTAACTTATTATAATCTATACATATTATAAAAAAGTCCCCTTTTCTATCTGACTGTATGTTTTCGATTTTCTCGAAATCTACTGAACGGATTTATGAAATTTGGTATGGAGATAATTTAAGACCCCGGGAAGGTAGGTATGCTATTTTCTATCCCGGGAAAATGTATAGCGAGACTTTTATCCCGGAAAACTCCTTCACGCGGGCGAAGCTGCGAGCAAAAGCTATTTTTGAATAAAATGTATTTTGTTCAACTAGTTGCCTCATACATGGTAGAAATGGCTGGCACTTAATAAGATATCAATTAAGGTAGGTATATTATGGTAGGTATATAATATTATCCATATGAACAGACATTTATACAACTTACTGTTTAAACAGTTGATTACTATTTTTTATTTTTCAGGTATGAGTACAATTAAATAAAGTTCTTTTATGTAGTACGTAGGTATTCATAGATAAATTATTAAGGTGTTCAAATCTTACAAAATCCTTTAATTATTTAAAAGTATTTTTAAAACTATCTTATAAATCTAGCCCCTCACTTCATTACTGTATAAACATACATTCACAGTTTTATTTATTAGATATATTTAGAGCTGTACTGATTTTTAGCTAGTTCAATTCCGTCAACGTGAGAAATGATGAAGTCAGATGTATCAATGTAACTAACCCAATAATTCATCACGAAGATATCTAATAAAGCACTGCAATTTACTCGAACATTCCTAAAATAATTTTATGATATCCATAATAACGGTACCTTTTTCCTATTCCAAGCATGACCGTCACAACATCCATTATCTACTGATGATAAAATATTACTATTAAATTGTAACGATTTGCATTTAAACAAATATTTTCTGGCTAGATAAAGTCTCCTAATAGTGAGTGGTTGAAAGCATAGCTCGCTCTCCATTACGCGTATTGGCGTTGTTTTTAAAAACCTTCGAATAATTCGCATGGCTGCATTTTGAATTGAATCCAATTTACTAGTATGGGCACTATCATTAAATAAAAGGTTGTATAATCTTATCCACTTCGAACTATAGCCATGTAAATATATCTATGATGCTTGGAATGATCAAATTCATAAGTTGTCTGGAAGACATTGTTGGCAGATAAGGATGGTGTAGTCAACTTTTATAGTTAGCTGTTACGTTCTTTGCTTCCATTTAATATTTTTATTAACATCTGCTCGCGATTTCGCCCGTGTGCGACTCTGTGGAATAATACTCCAAATGCATTTCTTTAAAAAAAATGGTACCAATGTATTCTATAAATTAAACTAGGACTTAGTTTATCTGTGCTCCGAATGTCATCAAAATATGAAGCAAATACCATGTTAGTAGAAAATCGTCCGCCCATCGTAACCATCTATGAATAGCAGTGACGTACCGCTACATATAGCTTGGAATTACAAAATATTGTGCGCAAGTTATATTTTTTTGTTTATTTTTATATATACACGTTCAGCATACCGTTTTGATTGCACCTGATGGTAAGTAGAGTATCCCAAATACTGTCGAATGACAAGAGATGAGATATGGTCGATTACCTGATTCCTGATCGCAACACACTTATGTTGGCAACAATGGCGAGTTTTACACCTTGTGTAAGGTTGTTGTAATCTGTAATCCGGGCGGACATAAATATTCTACCACCAGCGCCCGCAGCGTAGCAATTTTCTACAGAGATTGGATGCAAAATTTCATAATACCTAAGAATTGAACTTGCTAAATTTATCACTTCTTTACCACACCACAAAATTCTAGCTGCTGTTTATTTGGACAGAAATAGACTGAGCCTTCATCCTCACGAGATGCGAAATCTGGCATTTGAGGAGTTTACAACTTTAGCAACTCAATGTAAACGATTTATCAAGTTCTCACTATATCGATAATTGTAATACTTTAATACTTATCTATCATAAATACCGATTGGACAGGAAATACAAATGCATGATACGAAATATTTCACTGAGCATACATATGTCACGTGTGTAAATTAAAACTGCAATGCACGTTTAAACGATTTAATTGTTATATTCATTATAATAAACACTTGGTATAACATACAGATACAAACGTAATCGGCAAACCGACATACTTACACAAATTGTGTGTGTGCAATTAACTACCATACAAAAGCTTTGAAGTAGTTTTAGAAAACAGGTTTACATGATATTCATCCAAAGCTTTATGATGTATAGTATTCATTGTTACAATTAAAGACTAAAGTTTCCATCCAAATCATCATTTAATATTTTTGTGTTTAGCTATAACTAACTGTAATAGTGATGGATATTGATTAGACCAAATACATAGAAGACTCCGTGGTTGCTGATCTAGCTCTAGTAATCGTTAGTACTGGAGGTCCCAATGGTTCAACACTTTGAAGCAACAACGTGTCCATTGCTGCATGGGCCTTGTGCATTACGCGCTGTAAAAAAAAATCTTAATATTATTTATCTTATCGTATGTCTACTGAATTATATATAAGGGCTTGGGTACCTTTTTAATGATTTTATCGACGTAAGTAGGTGTATATCTAATTAATGAATTTAGTATAATCATCCGGATTA
Organism: Manduca sexta; assembly: GCF_014839805.1. Lineage (NCBI taxonomy): Eukaryota > Metazoa > Arthropoda > Insecta > Lepidoptera > Sphingidae > Manduca > Manduca sexta. The sequence continues at coordinate 388,921 of NW_023595374.1, read as the reverse complement.
GTATAATCTTCGTATTTAAAATCTCGGTGAAAACGTTAAGAGTGTGTTTAAAAAGATGTAGTTCAATGTTTTGGTTTTCAAATTACTATACCGTTATTTAGACTTTAATAAATCTTGTATTATAATGACTGAATTCCTTATCACAATTAAAATTATTAAAATCCTAACTAAGAATTAAATATTGGCAAAATTTTGATATTTTATTACCCCTGGAATGTAACCAGAAATCATATAAAAGGTTTATAGAGATGTCTTAAGATCAGTCCCATTTTTAAACCGCTCACTGGATATGGATAAAAAATGGCCGACAAAAAGACCAAGTTTTGGATTATTACATAAGTTAGGTACTTACCACCCATGCCGCAAAAAATCATATCTGGGATTTTTACTCCGTGAAAACTGAAAATACTTTCATGTGCACAAGGACGTAGTGGAGTGTCCAGCAAAGTCTAGTATCACTAATGAAATGAAAACCTACTGGTAAATGAAATGCAACAGACATAAATACCTAACATTAAATACATGATTGTAAAATAAATGAATCTTACCTCGGTGATAAGTTTGGAGTTGTAGGCGTCAGTAGGTCGAAACATCATAATAGTGTAGGTGTTGTCGATGCCTAAGTGTTCGTCGACCAAATCCTCTATACCTTTGGTCGTAGGTCTCTCATATGTGAGAGTCACCTAGTAGCTACCATCGCAATGTCTATTTCTGCCGCCAAGTAGCAGTGCGTTATAGTTATTGTTATGTTCCGGTTTGAAGGACATTGCAGTCCGCGTAACTACTGGACATAATAAGACATCTCATATCTCAGGATGGCGAGCCTAGTGGAATACCAATTAATATTTTGAAATTCAACGTGATGGATGGTATTTCTACTGTATATGAGTCGTATCGCGTTCTATAAGGCGAACGGCAGGCTCTTCACGTCATTCATATAAAAAAAAACAACCTTCGTAGAGTGCTAGATAAAATAAAAATACCTGCAGTTAAGATTTACAGTTTTAAACAAACGAATTTCTTTGAACCATTTTTCCTTAATCATAAAAATAAGGAAAACACGCTAAAGTAAATTCAACAAATTCATGATAAAAGCGACGCTGTCAGTACTCATACATGTGAGCTTCAAAGATATCGTTATCCTCGCTACTTATTTCTTTTATGTCCTAATTTCCTGTAGTTTATTATGTGTCGGCTAGTCAGCACATCTTGACGGCTAATTATCGACTATAAATAAAGCCGTCTAGACAGTCTTATTTACTGATCTCTGTCTATTTATCATCCCATCTCTAGCTTAAACATAAAAGTAAATCATAAAATTTTGGCAATTTGAATTACAGATTAATCTCCTCAATAAGGTTAGCATGTTGCCTATTAAATCAGTGCACAAAGATACTCTGGGTACATATTGCAGATCTCTACTTGTTTTGAGACGCAAGGGGAGCTTATTCAAATCCTTCATATTGCACGTATAGACATATTTTGTGAGTGGATATATTATTACGAATGCTCTAGTCACAAATCGCCTCACTTACTTAGGAACTCTGAAGTCTGTCCTGCGACATACGACCGCCCGCTGATGCTGTAAGCGTCCAACGCGGCGCTTGACGCACGTTGTCTCTACATAATAAAATATTTCTTTAAAGATTTTTTTAATAATTTGGAACAATGCAGTCGTTTGTTGATTATCTCACGTCATCGACTAATATTTGTTCTTTCGTGGCGAGATTCACGAGTCACGAGATTTGTGAACAGAACACTACCCAAATGCTCACCCTGTTACATATAGCTGGCCAAATGTGGGTGTATTACACTCCCTGCCCCGAAAATAGAGGAAAGAAAAAGGTGAAACACCATACATGTGCTTGGTATTACACCTTTGACTGTCTATGTTTGTTAGTAGTAAACGCTAACTTATTCCTTTTAATTTATTTAAAAGAAATTAAGCGCATACATGGACTATGCAATATAAATTAAACAATGTTTCCGTACATTTGTTCATGTGTTTATCTAGCTTAACTAGCAATTTTAATTAGTCACCCACTCCAAAATTGGTATCTATACTATTATATAAAGCTGAAGAGTTTGTTTGTTTGTTTGTTTGAACGCGCTAATCTCAGGAACTACCGGTCCAAACTGAAAAATTCTTTTTGCGTTGGATAGCCCTTTGTTCGTGGAGTGCTATAGGCTATATATCATCACGCTATACCCAAAAGGAGCAGAGCAGTAATGGCTAATCTCAGGAACTACTGGTCCAAACTGAAAAATTCTTTTTGCGTTGGATAGCCCTTTGTTCGTGGAGTGCTATATGCTATATATCATCACGCTATACCCAATAGGAGCGGAGCAGTAATGGCTAATCTCAGGAACTACCGGTACTGAAAAATTCTTTTGCGTTGGATAGCCCTTTGTTCGTGGAGTGCTATAGGCTATATATCATCACGCTATGACCAATAGGAGCGGAGCAGTAATGGCTAATCTCAGAAACTACCGGTTTGAACTGAAAAAATTCTTTTTGCGTTGGATAGCCCTTTGTTCCTGGAGTGCTATAGGCTATATATCATCACGCTATAACCAATAGGAGCGGAGCAGTAATGAAACATGTTGCAAAAACGGGGAAAATTATTAGTTTTGAGAGCTTCCGTGGCCTGCGCTGCGTAAACGGTTAAAGTTATGCAACAATGATGTATGACGGGATTGTTCCACTTAAAAAGTTCTAAAAAATATATTATAAAACAAAGTCCCCCATTGCATCTGTCCGCCTGAACGTGTTAAACTCTAAAACTACCCAACGTATTAAGATGAAATTTGGTATGGAGACAGTTTGAGACCCTGGGAAGAACATAGGCTTCCGGGAAACTACTACTTTTCTAACGGAAAACTTTATAACGCGGGCGGAGCCGCGGGCAAAAGCTAGTCCAATATATACTTGTTACGTGAAATTATTTTTTGGTTTTGAGTGGTTTTTGAAGGCGGTTTAATTTTTTGTTTAAATTATTTCTATTTATCTTACTAGCTAACCCGGTGTCCCGAATAGCAGAATAAGTATTAAAAAAAATAAAAAATTAAGGAATCGACTGTTAGGTGGTACGAAGTTGACTGGGTCAGCTAGTTTTTAATAATTTCGAACATTTATTGAATACCTATTCAACCTGCATTTTTTTTTATTCAGTGGCAAGTAATTTTTTTAAAGAGGGTTCATAAATACATTGATGTACTTGGCGTATTCTCTAGAATTTGTTAAGTAGTGTTCCTTATTTTTAATCCCGGTAATTTGCTCCTGTGGGAAATATTTAGATTTTTAAAACACACATTACGCCTTCGTATCAGAAGGGATAGGTAAAAGTCTAAATTGGGCACACAATTTTTGCAAGGTGTTATCCATCCCATGATGAAATAGGGGCTCGATAAAATCGCGCAAATGATTCCGCTTTATTGGCATTATAAATGTATTTATTTATTGGCATTATTAATTTATTAGCATTATTTATGAGGGGTATTTACGATAATAATATTTTGATACATACTCGCTTAGGTAGTATTGTTTCACAATGAGAGGGAGAAAAACCACTGCAATTGTAAAGCTGTTACTGATGTGATATACGCTAAGTAGATAAGGCCGGCATCGCGTTATTATTAAGTAATTCCGTGTGAGGGTGTTTATGCACACCGGCCCTAAGGTACAAGGGTATTGCTTTACATCTGAGGGTATCTTTACTACTAACAGGGATTTTATTTCGATCTCCCTATCTAGGAAAAGGCATTGATTTTGTACTGTACTAAGTACTTTTTTTATTATACTAGTATTTATTTAAGCTTAACTAAGTGCTATTTTATATTTTCTTGCAATATCTATGATGATCTAATTTTACTTTGTTCCTCTACCTACGCTATCTTGTTACCTTATTTTATATTTAATTGTTACCTTAATTTCTTATTTTAACTCTACCATTATAACTTAGCGAATACCTTATGTAATCTTTACATAACTTACACTAATATTTACTGATACGATCACCTACTTGCTGGACTAGTCCCGTTTCGTCCACCAAGCATCGGAACGTCCCGCTCCTCCGCTCAGTCGGGAGTTCTGAGCTGACGAATTCAATGTGTTCAAGGATTTTTGAAGTTTTAGACAAGTGCCGTTTCCCTCATTCTCAGTGGCTGTATTACCGCGAGTAATAAAGTCAAATTGATGGAAGCGGTCCTGTATGCTGTCGTCAGTTCCTTCACGAAGCTGCTCCAAGCTGCATACTGATGCCAAGCTTTTAGCTGCGCATACGCTATCTATGGAAAGAATTACTGGCTCATCCGCCGCCGTGTAAATCGTTCTGACCTCTTCTGATTCCAGCACCCATTAGGCTTTGGCTGAACTTCTGAGTATTTTATAGATGCTTATGGTTTTTCAGCAAGCCTGCGTCACGTGACTGCTAAAGGTCAGTTTCTGTATAATAATCAGGTCAAGCATCTTAATTCTCTTTGACAGGCCGATGTCCACGTCCCTCATGTGTAGTATTGGGGTAGCGTACTTTAGTATGTTGGTAATTATCGTAACCTTGGTTAGTTAAGTTTATTTTGGATAACCTAAATTAATTTGTTAAATTGTCAAATTAACAGAGGTGTTAGTTGAAAAACATTGATCAGCCTTTCAGAAATTTGGCAAAACTCTGACAGCGTGGTAAAAATACTAAAATATTTAGGTTTGTTAGTCCTTAACTATGTTTGAAAAGTAAATTTAAGATCATAATGGCTTTAATTTTTTTAGATAGTGTGGTACCTGCGTATATAAGTAAGTAGATCATTCGAGACATTTATCTGTTAGATAAGGTGACTATTTTCACCCAGCTTCATATTTGCTCAGCATCATCCAATATAACGAATTAATAATACCTAATGAGTTATAGCACAAATATTAAAATTACATATATACTGCGACAAATGATTTTATATGAAAATAGTTTCTGAATTAGTAGGTAGCCACTACCACCGATGATTATAATTGTATTTTTTTTTATTTGTTGTAAATAGATAACTTCTACAAAAGAAACAGCCGGCACCTAAAATATTTATCCATCAATCACTTTTTATCGAATTATATGTATATGAGAAAATAAACTGGTAGGTATAGTTAATAGTAATGTGAATAGCTATATACAAATATTCGTTTAATATTTTTATTTGAATTGCATTTTTTTCATCGTCTTACGTATTTTTTTTTATCAGAACACGTGCATAAGAAATAATGATGACATAGTTAACATGGTTTTTTATAATAATAATTTATAGTAATTTACGCCTGAAATACCATTATTTATACATTTATATCAGTAGACATTATAGCTCCCATTTATCGATAATTACCTTTATATAAGTGATTATCTATACCTAAGATTGTTCTTTGGCATCAGTATGACACACGTTGTTTAATCGTCTATAAATAAGATACTCCTGAACATTATCTGGTAATTTATCTTTCCGATATATTTTATTGGGACTGAGATTATTTCTGTCTGTAACTCGGAAAACATTTGCTATTGTATTCAGACACCAACAGCCGTGAAATGGTGAAGTAAGTAGTTTTTATTAGTTAAATAATTTGAGAAATATAGATCAATGTATTATGTAAAAAAATGTGTTTTGCTTTTGTTTAGGAACCAAGCAAAGTTAAAGGCTGAAAATGATGGACAATTAAAATGGGATTCGACTCTAACAATGCGAACTCAACGAAGTCTGGCCCCTGTTAAGGGTTCTAAAAAATCACCAGTTACGCTAACCGAAAGCAAAGTAAGTAATCTATTCGTTTACTAGCCTAGATTCCAATACAGTAACCACAGGATCCAACATATTATGTTTTAAATATCATGAACTAAGGTACGGCCATATATAACTAAACGAGATGATTTAAAAAAAAAAACAAATTTAGTTTCCATCTCGTTTTACAATTTTATTCTCTATTTTACCCCTAGGGTAAAAATAATACCCTATATTCCATATACACACAAAAGATAAATGCATGTAAATAACTAAATAAAAACCTTTATGAATTTATATTTTATCTGTATACTAGTTGACCCGACAGACGTTGTCCCGTCTTAACTATGAATTTGCAGCGCGCATTCTGTCGATCGCTGACAGTTATTTCAAACAATTGACAGTTATATAAAATTAATATTTTCGTTAAGTTTTCTAGTTTTCCGCGCAATTGTTTTATTTTTTTCTTCTATAAGAACCTTCTCTTGACAATAACAAACACAACAAAAGAAAAAAGGTGAAATCGGTCCAGCTGTTTACGTTCAGAACAATAACAAGCATAGAAGTAACACTAGGACATTTGAGTGTACTCTGTCTTAGACAGCAAGAAGTTTAATTGTGTTGCGTTCCCTTCCATCTTATCGATATCAATAGATGCTTTGTCTATCGGCTATGGTAAATTCACAGACCTGCTAAAATAAACACTTTTCGGTTAGTCAACTACAAACCGTTGCAAATTGCTATTTTAGATAAAGGTTAAAAAAAAGATATCAAAACCCTAATTTGGTATTCAAATACCAAATGAGGTCTGGGTATATAAAAGCACTCGTTAAGAAGCTGTTAAATTACAATAAACTATAGAACTACTGGCTTTCTTCGAACTAAATTTTGACCGATTTTTATTTGCTATTTACAGCAGTTTCCATGTCTTCCGAAATATCATTCACACAAAAATAGTTTAGCATTTAGATTATTAAATTAAGAAAATGTTAGAAATTTCGGAAGTAATGGAAACCGCTGTAAGCAGCGAACAAAAATCGGCCGGAATTTCGTCTAGGAGAAAGCTAGTACGCCTTCTGTTCTTTTCTGACTTTCTTAGGGATTCAAATAGATACCCAAGAGGTGTAGTTTAACAGAAGCTACTAAAATAGGACTGTAAAATTAAAACACAACGGTATTATTCATGTCACATATGTTTGAAAACTTATTTCAATGTTAATAAAACTGTCTTTGTCTAAATCCTTAGAGCAAACACGGTGCTGCTTTTTCCAATGCCAATTGGGACGAGCTATGGCAACGATCCATTTTTGCCTCATAGCATCATCTGTGGGGAATCTGTAATGAAACACCAGTGGCGAAGCGTCCATTCAAGCCGATTCCTACCGGGTTACCTTTTGTAAATTAATTAAAAATAATAAAAGAAAAACATAACAATATAACTCTAATAATAGTATATTCAAACAAGTCATCTTATATTTATTAAATTAAATCAATACTTCAATGGTATCTGTCGTTCATATCAATTCGTTAAATCGTAACTCGCGCGCAGTGCGCGCCTTATAGTATTCGAAGTGAACCGGCCGCGCATAGCTTGAAGGTTCCCTCGCGATATTGTCGTCTCTTTCACACGCAGCGCGGTGATATGTCTTTTTTTTTTGAAGTGACGTACAAATACATGTGTGCGTGCGTGTCTACATACTTCTGGGTAACCTGAGAATTTGCGGCTTCATGTTGAGCTATTGGCGCGAAATATTTTTAATAATTTAGAATGTATAATTAGTGTTTGTGCTTTATTAATTCTTGTTGGACTCTTTTAGGTACCTATGTTCAAAATATATGATTATTTTGTAAATTTAGAGACTAGACATAATTTTTATGTAAGAAGGAAATTATTAAGTATTATGATATTTTACTAATTTTTATTTATTGTGAACAGCGTATTATATTATGTTAACTGTAGAAAAAAATATTTCGTCGGGTTCCCTTTTGAAAATGTTCACCCTTCGCCACTGTGAAACACATTGTATGAAACACACTATGAAAATCAGATAGTTTCCTCGACCCCAGCCTTCGCGCACGGTTTCCAAGTGGCTTTTACCACTACACCACCATATATTGAAAGTAAAAGGCAATTTATGCAAAATAGTAAACTACAATATACTAACATCTATGTTATCGATAGAATATGCAGCACAACACTATTGAACACGACTACGTAAATTGGTAAAAATGAAAAATACTTAATGACTGTATTGAATGGCGAACAGCAGATTATAATATATAATATATAAAGCATAATAAAGTATAATTAATATCACTTTTTGCACTTATGTACAGGGTTTTAGCAAATATATTAGGTTTTTTGTTTACTCACCTATGGCAGCTGATGATTTCAATTTCATTTTCTTTACGAGAAGAATGAGATTTACATCCCACAATAACGCAGGCCATTGTTTGTTCGTAGGGCTATATCTATATCTATATCTATCTATACTTATAATAAATCTGTAGAGAGGTCAATTCTGTACATGAAATATATTTCCAAAATAAATATCAGGGGGTGATTAGGGATCGATACTGATGCCAAAAATGCAATAAGTAAAATTTTTGTCTGTCTGTCTGTCTGTCTGTCTGTCTGTATAACCGTTATAGAAACAAAAACTACTCGACGGATTTTAACGAAACTTGGTACAATTATTTGTCATACTCCTGTGCTGGTTATAGTATACTTTTCATCACGCTACAATTAATAGGAGCAGAGCAGTGAAGGGAAATGTTGGGAAAACGGGAGAAGTTACTACATTTTTAAGCTTCCGTCGCGTGTGCAACCTTAATGGTTAAAGCTACACAGAAATCATGTATAACGGAAATGTTCTCCTTAAAATTATGTAAAAAATATCCTACGACAGCATATGTCCATCTTTTATGGTTGACTCACAATAACACGTGTAACTCCCGATAGCTTAGCAGTTCGAAGCTTTCTCATTATATTTGTCTACTCTTACGTTTATAACACTCTCAGTCATCCCTAATTAAAAAAGTTAACATTATTAAATATTCCATAAAAAAGAATCATAGAAATCGGTATAGAAACACCAAAGTTATACATGAAATACGCTAATAATAAGCCATCATGCGTGAATACTGAATCATGCTATAAGGATTATTTTTGTATAAGTATATATAAGGTCGCGAACGCACAGGCAGGCGGCTTGCTTGGCACCTAGAGGCTAGCGAATCACCTAGCGAGTAGCTTCGTAAAACGAACATTCTCGAACGTTCGCGACCGGCTCCATTTTTGAAGTCTGAAATCCACGCGGGCGAAGCTGCGAGCGGAAGCTAGTTTTACTTAAAACAGCACTGTGCATTTATTAAATTAACATCAAAAATATTACACAACATGTAGCCAATTTTGAAAAGCACGCGCTGAAGTATAACGTAACTAAATTGTGTGGGCGCGTTTGTGACATTGTTCTGAGGTTGGCAAGTTTTTTAATTCGGCATCGTAAAGAGGACTATAGTTAACCATTTGATGATTGTAAAGTGTACGCAAGCCGACCTTAGCAACATAATATTTGTCTCGTTCTTTTCAACGGTTTTGGCCTATTTGAAAAAATAGGATAAGTATATGAGGGTAAGTTAGATTCCTTCTATACTTGTTCTTGTTCTGAGCGTTTACGCGTGATGGCGTGACCAAGGGAAATAAGGATTCATTTTTATATATATATATATATATATATATATATATATATATATATATATATATATATATATATATATATAGATGTCACCGGCAATGTGTACCTATAATGCATTCATTCTAAACAATGCTACGACAATTTATAGAATTCCTGGTGCGTCCATGCAATGTACAAAATTTAAATAATTATTATTTTCCTTTAAATAATTTACCCAGGCATTAGGTATAGTGAATACGTGCTGGTCCAATGGCAATGTGTAAAGTAAATATATTTCGGTGTACCGTGTATGGTCTGTCATTGATATGTAAGTCGGTACGTTCTTAATTTACATGTCTCCGATTTAAAAAAAATATTACGGATTTGCATACAGACTTTTATCAAAATGTAATTTCCTTGCTTATATAATTACCTTGTATTATATACTATCTCACTGCTGGGCACTACTTCTTACATTCAACATTTATAAGCTCGTAAAGCTACCGGTCGAGGCTACACGTCTGTTAAATATAAATTCTTATGGAATTAATGTCTAAAAACACTGATAGTTACAAGTGACATTTGTTTATAAACAGAAGCCCAAATTGCAATAAAAACGATTTACAATATAATAATATGAGTGAGATAATTATATGTCCCAATATTATTATCTGATTATAAAAGGAAAAGCTTAAGCACTTGATGTTCATTAGTATAGATAGTATTTGATTTGTTAGTCATGTGCTTGTGAATTGGTTTAACCATTTGGCATTTACCCTCCGAAGGGGAATATGCAGTAATCAATAATATGCAGTATTCAAACTAAAATTTCTATTTAATAGAGCGCAGAGTCTATACTCTCCTTCGGAACTTACAGAGATATGACTCGTGTGTGAAGTGATACAAAGGTATGAAAATAACATGAGCATTAAAAAATATAAATACTTCGTAATAAGAATGGTATATACAAATATAATTATACAATTTCAATACCTATGTACATACTAAAAGCAATTACTAGAATAGTAAAAGGAACTTTAAAAAATCTGTAATACATATTCTTAAATTTAATTCAAACCTCTGAAATGCATTGATGTTTGGTATGATTTATAGCTTGGCCTCTACCCCATTTTTTAAAAAAAAAAGCTTGGTAAAGTGCCTTCTCTACATCTGATGTTGATGATGCAAAGTGAATTCCATAGAAAGTGCCGACCGACCGAAGATACAAGCATCTCTGGACGGTCGAACTTAGTCATGCCGGCCTGCGTAATTGCTTCTTCACGCTCCGTTTGAAGGGCCCCACGTTATAGGAAAGAGGGAACCCGTGTGCTGGCAATCCATTCCACAGCCTGATGGTGCGGCACAGATATGAATTACCGAACGTTTTGGTTCGCGCCGAGATGGAAGACACCACCGATTTGCTGCCACAAGCCAGCACGCGTGGTTCTAGAAAGGAAAGGTGAGGATGGGATAAGATTTTTTTTTTGTTCAAATGACTCACAAATGTTTTTATTTCTAAGTACAAAAATGGGGTCAAGTGTTTCTCATAGACTGAGGGGGGGAGGCGATCGAGGTTCCGCTATTTGATACGTAATTCCCCCCCCCCTCCCCTGGGATAAGATTAAATAATTCTTCGGAGCAGTCACCATGATACAAACGGTAGAAGATACTGAGTGAGGCGATGTTCCACCTCAACTGCAGTGGCTGAAATTTTTTGAGCCGTCTGTATCATTTACAGTGCGTATAGCCCGTCGCTGCAATTCATCCATCACCCATCCCAGAGGTGCAAACAGTATTCCGGTGCTAAAGTAGGTCCCTGTGCCAGGCCCTATTAAACGCTTTAGCGATGTCGAGACTCACTGCTAAGGCCTCGGCATGCTTATCCAGCGATGTAGCACGTACGCTAGAAGATCACCCGTTGACCGTTTCGACCGAAAGCCGTATTGTCGATCGTTGATCAAGAAGTGATCCTCCAGGTAGCGGACCTACTAATTATTTATTATCCGCTCCATTACTTTGCACATCACTGAAGTTACGGAAATTGGGTGGTAATTGTTAGGGTCTGACTGATCCCCTTTCTTTGGAATCGGTTGCACATTAACCTCCCGCCAAGATTGGGGTACAATACCTGATAGGAGCGATGAGCGGTACAAGCGCGTTAGCACCATTTTTAGAGGTGTGTTGAGTCCTAAAGGTAAAAAGCTAGACAATTTTACTAATCTTAGATTACAGAGCAATTAGGAACTTAATATATTATTGTGAGTAATTTTGATATGACGCGGGTTTATAGATTACAAAATAAATTATACGAGAAGGACAGCGAATGAGTGGAAATGATACGGTATTTTTATAAAACGAGCGAAGATACGACGGACGTTTCACTTGCGGTAGTGTAACTGTAAGGAATTGTTTGACGGTGGTGCGATCGATTTCTGAACACAATGCACCTAAACACATTGCAAGTGTGATATTGTCAAATAAATAATTATGATATCTTTTGTTGCGGAGAAACTTTACATAAGTTATTTTTGTTAAAAAAAAAACGTTATATTTTTTAATTCATAAATATTTTAAGTATTCCTACCACTATGCTTTTAGGTTTTAGTCAAAATTATATTCATAACTGAATTAGATCTCAATATATACTCAAAGTTCCTATTAGTCGTGATTATGCAGGATGTTATGTAAAGAATTATTAAACCTTATATCATTTCATGGTATGGTACGTACCTGTACTGTTACTTTTTTTCAATTATTTTTTTCTGATTAAATTATCGAGTAAAATAAATAATTGTGATAAATAAATTAGGGACTTTTTTTGTAATTGAGCTTTTATAAGTACATAAAATAAATAATAATATAAAATAAGAATTTACTGTTTCCGTTAAAAAGTTAACATTAACATAGTTAATGACTTATTATTTTTGTTAAAAATAGTTTTCGTTGATTGTGTACCACCTAAATAAACAATAATAAATCTGACACAAAAAAAAAATTTACTTATTACACCCCATCCCTAGCAATATGACTGTTGTATGCGCCACGACAAATATTTTCCCGTAAAATCAACCATTTCCAAAAATACCTGTAAGTTTTAAGATATTACTTAGAACCCCGTGCGACTGCAGCTGTGTATACACAAGAATGTAACCTATTGATTGGTACAACAAAAAACATCTCTGTGGACTTTCCATGAAATGAAATGAAATGCTTTATTTGAATCTGTAAAATGTTATACATTATTTGGATTCCGTCAATATTAACTCTACCACCAGTTCGGAAAGCAGTTTTCACCAGAGATGAACGGGCAAGAAACTCTGGTGTTGCTCTTTTCAATCAGTTTAGGCTAAAGACTACATTACATGATAAAGTGATAAGAGAAAAAAAAAAGTTTAGAGCAGTTCATTTATAGGCTCGTGAAATAAGGAATAAATTAATTTAAATTTTTATAGGACTGCACAACCCTCTCAGGAATCATGAAATTTCTCTATTATCCTTATAATTATTTCCTCCCAGCACCTCTAGCAATTAGAGAATTAGAAATGTAAGCGAAATGGGCAGAACAGTCCACACAAGCAGCACCCGTTCACGAGTATGACGCATGTGCCAGCCATCGGCCTCCTCAACCATATTGTAGGGAAGTGGCCGACCCGTCACACGACGCCGCCGCAGGTACAGACAGTTAGAGAGTATTTCATACCCAAGCCGCTTACAGTTATATTACAAATAAAGAGAAAGAAAAAATATATATATATATATATATATATATATATATATATATCTCGATCAGGTGACATGATTCCAAAGACAATCACACAAAAATGCCTAGTCCCAGGCATTTATATCCTCTAGGTATTCTGAGATCTTGTAATAAGCTTTATTACACAACTTGCGCTTAATAGTGGCTTCGAATTTCGCAATATTTAAGGATTTGATCTCAGTGGGAACTTTGTTATAAAAATGTATACAGTAACCCTTAAAAGACTTGCTGATCTTTTGGAGCCTTGTTTTGTGATTAAGTAATTTATTTTTGTTTCTAGTATTTAAACTATGGATATCGTTAACTTTTGGGAAATTTTTTTATATTTTTATGGACATACACTAAGTTAGCGAAAATGAATTGTGATGCTACTGTCATTATATTTGCTTCTTTAAATATTTCTCGTAGCGAACATCTAGGGCTTAGCAAATATATAGATCTTATCGCTCTTTTTTGTAGAACAAATATAGTATTAATGTCAGCAGCACCACCCCATAGTAAAATTCCATAACTCATCAAACTATGAAAGTAAGCAAAATAGACCAATCTAGCTGTCTCAATATCAGTTAGTTGGCGTATCCTGCCCACTGCAAAAACTGCGGCGCTCAGCTTTTTAGCTAGGACAGATATATGAGGGCCCCACTGAAGTTTTCAGTCCAGTGTGATACCCAAAAATTTGGTTGTATCCACAAGGCTCACCTCGTCACTATTTATAAAAATGTTAGCGTTAACTTTTTAACATTAGGTGTGACGAATTTTATGCATTTAGTTTTTCGCTATTTAATAATAAATTGTTAACGCTAAACCAATGCACTCATTTTGAGAGAGTGTTGTTTACATCGTCAAGAATTAATTCATGTCGTTTTATTTTAAATAATAAGGAAGTATCATCTGCAAACAACACTACCTCACATTTGTCCCTTATGAAATAAGGTAAGTCATTTATATAAATTAAAAAAAGAAAAGGTCCAAGAATTGAGCCCTTTGGAACTCCCATTGTAACAATAGAACCAGGAGATTGTTTTCCATTGGCATCAACAATTTGTACCCTATTGCTTAAATATGATTTAAATAATTCAAGGGAAATGCCATTAACCCCATAGTGGCTCAATTTCCTGATAAGAATATCGTGGTGAACACAATCAAAAGCTTTGGATAAATCACAGAAAACTCCTAAAGCATTCTGAGTATCCTCCCAAGCAGCAAAATATATATTATGTATGAGCTCCACACCAGCATCTGTAGTGGAGCGACCCCTGGTGAATCCAAATTGTTTATTATGAAATAAATTATTTTTAGTAAAATAATTTTGAATTTGTATAAGCATGAGCTTTTCAAAAATTTTGCTTATTGAAGGTAGCACATATATAGGTCTAAAGTTAGTGGGGTCATCTGTACTACCGGATTTAAAAAGCGGGATTATTTTACTTAATTTCATTTTATCAGGAATATTTATATACCACTCTTTATACACAAGTTAAAAATTATAGCTAACTGGGGAGCTAGTAGAAATATAACAGACTTTAAAATTTTTGTAGAAATACCTCAGAAGTCACATGTGTTTTTAATATTGATCATTTTAAATGTTTTTATTATATCTAAACTATTAACACAGTGGAATAAAAATGATCCTCCACATCCAGACACATTTTCTTGTAATAATTTGTTGGCAATTATGGGAGAACATTTTAATTTTTTTGTTATAGAAACCGGTATATTAGTGAAAACATTTTCAAAAGCCCTAGCTACATCTAAGTCAGTACTAATAATTTGGTTATTAATATTTAGACTGAACTCCGTTTCGCGAGGTTTAGCCTTACCAGTTTCTTTGCTAATTACTTTCCAAATCATTTTAATTTTATTTTTTGAGTTTTTTATCTTATTGTTTAAGTAGAGGGATTTAGCTTTATGGCAAACCTGTTTAAATATTTTAGAATAAGATTTTACAAACTTGGCAAAATCTTCACTATGATTGTAGGTTTTTTGAGAATATAAATCAAATAATTTCTCTCTACTTCTATGGATACCTATGGTGGCCCAAGTGTTAAAACTACTTTTTTTGCCCACTGAAACTGATCTAGATGTGAAGATAGATTTAAATTCCTTACAAAATGTGTTAAATACAGTATTATATAACGAGTTAGGGTCAGTTCCCTTTAAAGGTACATTAAATTTTTCTGTTAGTTTATGTCTAAATTTCTCTAACCGAGCTTTTGTTACAGGGATTACTGCAATTGTGTCTCTGTGAAGGTTTGAAGTCAGGACTACGTATGGGAAAATAGACGTCGTAACGCATATCAGTCATTCTTGATACGAGAAGTATGTGACTTGCAGCACTGGAAGTAAGTTTTGTTGTAAATATGGTATATGTTCTTAGTAATTAAATAAAGTTAGTAAAAAGATGTTATTGACATGAGTGTTTATTTCGGACTAAAAAGAAGTAACTATGGCAAACAAAATACAATTAGTTCTAAAAATAGAACATATAAAAAATAATAAGTCACGACGAAGGTTACAATCTCCAACAGCCGCCCTTAATCGCAGTTGTGACAGAAACAAAACAAATAAAATAATTAAGTTTCTAAACCTAAGTTAACTACACATCGTTTTGTGTGCTAGGAGGTCCGAGGGCCTTCGTTAGTACATCAGCAGGCATATCGTTACTTTTATATATTCTAACTTAACAATATTATTAGATACCTTTTCCTAATAAAGTGAAACCTAGTATCTATATGCTTCGTCCTGCTGTGGTGTACAGGATTTCGAACAAGATTAATGGCACTTTGGCTGTCAGAAGCTAAGTTAACTGAACAAAGTATACCTGTTATCTCGTATATAAACCGACGTAAGTAACACGCTTCCTTCGTGGCAGACGCTAATGCCATATATTCTGACTCGGCCAAACTTAACGCAACAGTAGGTTGCTTCTTGGACTCCCATGATACTGGACCTCCACTTAACTTGTAAACATAACCGGTGTATGACCTTCTGTCGATTGGACAGTTTGCCCAGTCTGCGTCACAAAAACCTTTAAATGGTTCTTCATTCTTATGACTTGACCATCCGTTCTTCTTGCCATATTATTTTAAACTAATGGAGTATCCACGGTCTTACACTCCTTCATATTAAACTTTTCTAATATAGAAAGAATATAATTCAGAGATCTTTTAATGAAAAATATCTCGACAAATCTTCTCAAAAATTCAAATTCTTGACAGTGTCAAATGTCAAATTAGATTTAAAGAAGACTATTATGTCATCAACAAAATTCCCAATATCATAAGTTCTTTACCATAGAGTTTGGTAGTTTAATTTTGTAAATCCATTTACATGGTATAACCTTTTTGTTAGGTCTATCTACTAAATTCCATGTATGGAGTTTCCTTAAGGAACTATACTCATCAACCATAGCATGTTGCCACTTATGAGCATCATCGGCATGAGTAGCTTCGTAATATGTCGTAGGTTCATTAGAATCTACCATTGACGTATTGTAAGCTTTATAAAAATTTATTGCTTTTCTATCTCTGGAAGGGTATCTGCGCTCAGGGTGCGATTCCTGTTCCAAATTCGCTGTCACTTCTTCCACACTAGGCAGCCTTAAGTCACTGAGAGACTCTCGCTCTTCCAGAGTCACTGACTCTTTTGCACTTTCTAGATTTACTGGTAAAGTTGCTTCAGCCGCCGGGCTGATATTCTCATCACAGTCATAGAATTGACAGTCATGATCAAACTCAGACTCAATCTCTTTTGGCTCATCAAATAACAATATAGATTCTGACTGTGCGACAGACTCAGATTGCTTCTGCTTTAGCGCTGTAAAGCAATTTTCAAAAAGGTTGCATCTCTGGATATAATAACTTTTCGTGGGTTAGCAGGATCCCTAAAAATATAAGTGCCTGGATTTTCAGAATAACCGACGAAAATTGCTTCCTGTGCCTTGACATCTAATTTCTTCCTGTGACACGAAGGTATATGGACTAGAGCTCTACAACCAAATACTTTTAGATGGCTAAGATCACCTTTTCGTCCATACCATTTGTCATAAGGAATTTGTCCACCTAAGGCTCGATGAGGAGACCTATTCTTAAGGTAAATGGCAACTTGGAATGCATCTTCCCAGAATGCTTTCGGTAGTGAACTTTCAGCTAGCAACGTTCTTGCCTTTTCTGTAACCGAACGATGGGTGCGTTCCGCTACTCCAACTTGCTGAGGACTATAAGGCGTCGTTGTTTGATGTTCTATACCTTTTGAAGCAAGATAATCAACAAACTCTTTATTCACGAACTCCTTACCTCCATCAGTCCTAATTGCTTTAATTGTTTTATCTAACTGATTTTCAACAAAACATTGAAACACACAAAATATATCTTTGACTTCTGTTTTAGAAGAAATAAAATAAGCAAACACTTTTCGCGTATAATCGTCTACTATTGTCAACATATATCTATTTCCTTGAAAAGAAGTTGTAGACACCGGTCCCATCAAATCCATATGGATCAGTTCCAAAGGGGAAGTAGCCCTATTAAACGCTAACCTTTTGAAAGGTTTTCTTGCTTGTTTACCTTCCACGCAAGCGATACAACTAGTTTTATCTACTCCTGTATACTTTATACCTACCTTGTGATTTTTCAGTTGGTTCATGCCTATACGACATAAATGTCCTAACCTCTTATGCCAAATTTGATAACTATCCTGACAACCAGAGTGCACATCTTGTGTCAAAAATTATCCGCCACATTCTCGGAAACATTTACAGTACCATCTAAAACGTACAGTCCACCACAGGGCGAGGCATGAGCAACAGATTCACCTGTAAAATTAAAAGTATCAGATTTATAAAAGTTACATCCATTTTATCAAAAACACAAATAAAACCCTTTTCAACAGTTTTATATACAGATAACAAACTAGCTTTCAAATCTGGTATATAAGCAACATCACTAATATTGTTGACCACGTTCTCGGGCGTGTTTATTGAAATATTTCCAATTCCGCAGCACTTAATCTGTTCTCCATTTGCGACAGTAACAGTACCTTGATTCTGTATCGAGATATTCTGAAACCAGTCCCGTCTAGAAGTCATGTGTCTAGTACAACCTGAATCTACATAAATTATGTCCTTTCTTGGGTTTCCAAGTATTAAGACTTGTAAATATCGTATCATTGGTATTTACCGCATTGCCTTTCTCCTTCTTGTTTCTCTGTGGACAGTCTGGTCTCTTATGTCCAGGTGTCTTGCACTCATAACAAACTATATTCTTCTTCATTGACTTAGGCTTCTTCTTCGCATGAAAGACAGAGTCTAATGATGTAGCCACATCTTTGGACATTTCATTAAGCAGTTTTGTTTTCACCAACTCTGTAGTCACGTCTACATTGCAATTTTCTAAAGCCATAATGAGAGGTTCATACCTTGGAGTTAGACCTCCCAAAAGTATTGCAGCAATAGACTTGTCCTCTATGACTACATCAATATCCGCAAGATCCTGTGCGGTTGACATAACTGCGTTAATATATAGTTCAATATTTTGAACTCTGATAGACTCAACCTGTACAGTCTACGCTCCAAAAATAATCTTCGTCCTATTCCCTTATCTTCAAAGGCTTTTTGCAAACAAGTCCATGCCTCAGATGCAGTTTTCGCACATCTTATATGGGTTATCGCTGCACCTTCTACTGATAAGCATATCTTTGCTAATGCCTTTGCGTCTTTGCGTACCTTTGTAGAGGCAGGGTTGTGTCTCCATTTGGGTATCCACCGATTGTTTCCCACAGATCCTCATGCATAAGGTAATTGCGCATCTTAAATTTCCATGTAGGATATCCATCTTTATTCCTCAAACATGAAAATGTAAAAGATGAGCTCGACGACGGGGAATTTTTCACACTCGAAACATCTCCAGATTCATGTGACATTTTCAGACTATTACTATTTCCTAGTCACACAAAAATATATTCAACTTTATTTTACCAAAAACGTGAAAAAATCTAAGAACTAAGCGTTCGTGCTGATAACGTGTTGTAAATATGGTATATGTTCTTAGTAATTAAATAAAGTTAGTAAAAAGATGTTATTGACATGAGTGTTTATTTCGGACCAAAGAGAATTATAATATATATGGAAATTTCGGACTAAAAAGAAGTAACTATGGCAAACAAAATACAATTAGTTCTAAAAATAGAACATATAAAAAATAATAAGTCACGACGAAGGTTACAATCTCCAACAAGTTTTAATCTAGCGCAGCCGCAGTGAATGTGTTAATATACAGGGTGTCCCAGAAAGTAGTGTTAAGCGGAGGTCCAGAGATCGAGCACCCCTTGGGGTATCCGAATCACCCTCAGGTATGTTCCGCGATTTTACATAGTTTTCGAGTTATGAATATTTTCTGAATTTTTGAGAATTTTCGATTTGAACGATTAAATAATTTCTTTTTAAAAAGTAGAAGACTTATTCGAGATTTTTATTGCAACTAAATGTTCATTAGTTGTACTTTTTGCTAAAACAATCAGTTTCGTAACTTTAATGAAAATTATGAAAATGTTGGTGTAAAGTGAAAAACTTACGTTCTGTGAATTATGAATTAAATTTTCATCTTTAAATTTAAAAAATTTCACAGGTGACTTCGTGGTTCT
The DNA here is from genome assembly GCF_014839805.1 of Manduca sexta. Lineage (NCBI taxonomy): Eukaryota > Metazoa > Arthropoda > Insecta > Lepidoptera > Sphingidae > Manduca > Manduca sexta. The sequence goes on along the minus strand of NW_023595374.1, from coordinate 369,094 downwards.
AAGGTAGGTCAAAAACTTATCCAGACTCTCAACTTACATGTTCATTAAAAAAACATAGTCCTTCGTGGGGCTATTTTGGCTAAAATCAGCCTTAAAAGACAGCAAGGTGGAAAATTATTAAAATTTGCCATTAGATTACAATTTATTTTTTTTGACTTCTCATCACTCCTAAGGTTAATTAGTTTGTAAACTAACCAAAAATGGCTGCAAGAAAGCTATAAGTTAAACATTTGGCATATTCTTGTGTTTAAGTTCAATTAATTTTGCATGAGTCGTTCTCGTGGTTTAAAGTTTGTAAACGTGAGTGTGACTCTTTTACCTGCGATTACAATGGGCCGAAGGGATCAAAGACCGAATTATTATTATTTCTCTCACTACAAATAACAATTACTTACTGACTTTTTGTTTTATTTACTTAAATTCAATTCAACTCAAAGAAATAAAAGTACTAGTTTATCTTTTGAAATATTGATAAATAAATGTATGAAAGGACATTGTTCTATGCCCATACATAATTCGCCCTGGAACCAACAGCAATGGAAAAATGTTTGTAATATTTAGAATGATTAATAAATTCTCATGACATATTATTTATGAAACGGACTAGCTGGGATATCGCATTAATCCAAAAAAACGATGAGATTTTGAGGTTATAATTGATAGTAAACATTGAAAGCTTTTCAATGTTCAAGGTAGACTTATAGTCCTATCATTTACGCTTTAAATATGCTTTTTATTGATATAAGTACCTATCTAATATATATAAGCCCTAAAGATATCTGATTATTTTTTACTTAAATCAGTCTATTTTAAGACTTGATTCATATAATTTTTTATAAGTAAAAAGGTACCTAATTATGTAGTTATAGTATTAACATCCTCTAAGAGTACCCATTAGATTTTATGTATTTTCTATATGTATCTATATATATGTACGTCGTACGTATTCCCCGAAGAGACAGACAGAGGCGCACTGTTGAGCATTCACGCTTCATCAGAAGCATGGCATATTTTACACACTTGGTAGACTCTTAGGGCATGTAGGATAAAATTAAAGAAATAAAAAAATATTTTCAGTTCATATTATTTATTTCCTCATCACCTACTATGTTTTATAAAATATTATCTGAGTATTGTGCAGGAGGGTTGTTGTTATGGTATTATTTATCAATTCAGTTTTGCCAATCACAATCACCGAGTCCGGAGTTCCAACATTCTATTACAGAGCACGCAGCTCATACTAACATTGTTCAGCTGAAGTATGTATAGGCTCTTGGGCCGTGGTTCAACATGCTGTACATATAATATCAAGGGCTATAACCTGAAAAAAAAACGGACAAACACATTATGCTCAAATTAGAATGGCAATATATTCGTATTGTGTCACACGGAAAGCAGATTTATGTATTCAAATCTTCCAGCTGAATTAAATGTAAGAAACCTTCAAGCATATGACACACATTTTTAATCAACAATATACTTGCTAGTTTGCTCTTAAGTTGCCACAGCCACATGCTAAAGTGTGTAGTAGGTAGTATACAGACTCTGTTCGCTGTCTCCACGCAGTTACCAAGAACAGGAACTGAGGAGCGAACTAGAAGTTTGGCGGCAGTTAAACTTGTACGATTAAAGAAAAATGTGCTTACCAAACGAGGCGCTGTCCATGCTGTTGTATACAATGGCGAATCTGCTCGTTCTCCAACACCATGGACCCGCCAGCAGAGCCTCAATTAATGCAAAAAGCAATTTCCATTTCGTATCCGTTATCAATGCCAAGTAAATTGTTACATCAGTTCACAAAGTCCAGAAATCACATCCAGTGTATGTCGATATCGTAATCAATCGCACAGAGTCTTTATAATAGGCAAATCGTCAATGATATAGTGAGGGTCCGAGAATTATAATATATTATATGGAAAGTGAGAGTCTAGTTTATTTGTCTCTGATGAGTGAAGTGTGAGTGACATTAAATTGAATTGAACAATGAAGTAAGAATTAGGGATACTACTCGACTAGATTCTGGATCGATTATATCGATCATTTATACAAAATCGATTTTATTCAACACAGGGTTATTTTTATTCGGAAAATATTTAGCGGGACCCTTATCCCGGAAAATCTTTCACACGGGCGGATCCGATAGTAATTTAATATGGAGAGAGTTTGAGGCCCCCGATGGAGGGAGAGAGAAGAACGCTACTTTTTATATGTATAATTCATAAATATTTTGTACGACAGAAAATAACTGTTCGCATAATATATTATGCTCTGCTATCTGTACGAAGCCAGGGCGGGTCGCTAATATAGAATCTAAATAAACAAAGTAAATCAATATGAATTAAAAACTAAAAAAAAAAAACTTTTTTCATAGACGACTTGATCTATAATCAATTTAGTCATAAAACTAACTACTTATTTATTTGAGACGCATCCACTGCTCGATTAAATATTATCATATTAATTAAAGAACATATCGCCTCACAAATCGAATATATTAAAATGTTTCAATAATTAATTATAATCGGTAATTAGATTTATTGTTTTTTCGAACCGGTACATCTCTATACACAATTTGTTGTAAACATGTCGGCGATTTTGACTTTAAGTCGTTACAATATTTTTATATATTCATTTTGGATGTAGCAGCTTGTCCGTTTTATATACATATTTGCTAATAATATAAAAAAATACATAAATAATTATGGTGCTAGTCACACCTTTGTTGGTTCTGGGGCCGTTTTCGACAATGTCCTTTACTCAGCAGATATGCTTAAAAATATCTACGTCTCAATAGCTATCTAACAAGGTATAACAAGCTTGGGTTTTATCCATAATTTGGAAAAAAACATTGATGAAAGACTTCCAGGTAGAATTAAGAAATAAAATCTAACTAATTACTTGGATCAGGAAATAAAATAAAATATTATTATTATTCTCTATATTTTCAAGTTTTTTTTTATGTTTTTACGTATATATATCCTTAAAAAAACATGCATATAAAAATATTATTATGTCAAACTATTCCTTCACAAAATACATTCAGTTCTCTCACAAATTCGCCTCTGGGTCGGGTCCGTACCAAAGGTAGGACATAACCATTCTTCCGTTCCCCAGGCTCAAGAATAGCATCCATAACATGGATTTTTTCTGCTGGAGAAAAAAATACGGTATAGGCGTATTCATCTAAAATAATCCTAAATTTCATTAATCGGTTAGAAGAATCGCGCATACTAAATATATTAGTGTTTCATGGTCCGTTTGATTTTGTACGTATGTACATCCATATGAATAAGGGCGAAAATGTTTTATTACTGAGGCAATTGCTAGTATTTCTTTTTTCAATGGTTGGGTATCTTTTTTCCGCATAATTAAGGCTTTGACTAGCATATGCTACAGTTCTTCCAACGCCATTGCACAGCACTGCACCAGTGGAATATCAAAAGAAAAAAGATCAGTTTGTAAAATAAATAGACTATTTTCAGAAAAATCTGAATACTGTAGTATTAGGGTGGGATATTAAGTTATTCTTTAATAACACAAAAGATTTTTGACGCTCCTTATTCCATCTAAAACCACATTTTTTTTTACATAAATTGTGTAACGGATGAGTTTTTGTTGCGAAATTAGGTATACATTTTCTAAATAATTAACAAATACTAGAAATCGTTTAATATCTTTCACTTTTGTCAGAACTGGATAATTTTGAACAGCTTCTATTTTATGTGAATCTGGTATCACACGGTTTGATGTGACAATATGGCCTAAATAGTTTTTCTTGTAAGAAATTACATTTAATTTTGATTTCTTACATTCTTCTATAACTTAAAAACCTAACGCTTCTTATTCTTCTATAACTAACCTAATCTTATAAAAGTTATGAAAATTATAATTCACGTAACAACCAATCAGAGCAGAGCATGTGCCTTGAGCGGGGTTGAGGCGCCATCTTTAGTATTCAGGTAGGCCAGAATTGGAGGATTTAAGGTAACTAGTAACTACTGATCAAGTTGAATCATTGAAAGTATATTCGTTGCTTAAGGATCAGTGCCCCGAACCCATAGCTCGATCCTCACAATTTTCTTTCGACTTTATTGTGTACTGACAAAATATTGTTAAATCTTAATTCAAATATCATGAAACTGTTATCAATGTGTTTTGTGCGCGCATTTAACCCTAGGGACTCCCACTAAACCCGCAACTACTAATGACGATGTTAACGGGAATGATGCTTCTCTCGGTACAGTGTGCTCGGTGCAGACACAAAAGGTGAGCGAACGGACAGCGGCTAATGAAGAAGGGCTGCGTTATTCGAAGCACAAGAAACCAGCATGAATGATGAAGCTACTTGTGGAGGTGCTAACCTACCCGTCGAATATCGCGGATAAGTGCATCACGTCGTTTACATTCCAACCTGTAAGTACAGACACTGAAGCCCGAGACATCTGCTTATCGGATCGTGATATGCAGGAAATTAAATTAGTTTTCATACTTAGTAAGGCCATGAGAGGCTCGGTCGCAATGTGGTTTTCTCAATTAGCTTTTCCTAATATGAAGTAGAATGTTAAATTTTAAGTTAAAATAATATGTTATTTTCAGTATTTTTGTTTAGTATCAGCAATGAAGGCTTAAATAAAAAAAAAATTAAAGTAGATAGGATTTAAGGGAACATTTCTTTCTCGTTTCGATACGTTAGAAATATGTGCAGCCAACGATATTAAAAATGCTTATTCGTAAACCGCAAAAAGGTGAATGTCTTGCTGCATGTTACAATAGAGTAATTTAGACAAAGAAGAAATAGTGGTATAAATTTGCACTCGTGGGACAAATTGAGCCACGGTTACAATATTCTTTTAAATAAATAATTACCCGCTATAAAGTGCAACGGGAACTAATGGCTTTTTTAAATTATAATCTAGGATCGCTCTTAGTGGTCATGACGTAGTACATTTTATTTTATTTCACATTTTATCTAAAGGTTACCCTTAATAACGATATTTTGATTAGGCGCGAATAAAAGGCTAGGAGGCCATTGAAAAGTAGAATCAGTCGTGTGACGACTCAACTAACCGGACTAATTGCTATCGGAAGGTATTCTGATAATCTAAAATCCGGAAAATTTAATGTTAAAAGAAAGATGTTTTATTGTACATATGAATCATTATTAGCTATATTTTGTTCATGGCTACGCCCGTGTTTTCGCCCATGCTCATTCATAATAAGTAGCCTATAACTCTCGTGGCTATTTCATGGTAACTTGTATAACATTCGTATCTCATGGTAATCTGTATAACATAGGGCAGGATAAACTAATATCCACTATATATAAATAAAATTTATTTATTATTACCTATATTCAACATTTGTTTTGATTGTCGTACGTATGTAGGTACCTATTAACCGTATGTACATCTTCGTAATATCTGGTTGGATAGAAAGTTTAAGTAGACGTTATAACAATCAGGTTATTATCCAAACAGGATAAAAAAGGTTGCCGAATATAACAAAGTTTACAAGGTAATTATGTTAAAATGAAGTAAATTGAAAATGACTAGCGCCATATAACAATTACACTAGGAGACGATATAGATGGCGCCGAATGCTTAAGTTATAAGTACCACTTCATGGTAAATCGCTAAATTACGTACGGATCCCACAGGGTATCTGCTGTTGTAGTCACTTCAGCAATGCAATGGTTCTCTAGGTAGATATTTATCAGTGGCGAAGGGTGAAAATTTTCAAAAGGTAACCCGAAGAAATATTTTTTTCTACAGTTAACATGTAATACGCTGTTCACAATAAATTAAAATCAATAAAATATTATAATACATAATAATTTCCTTCTAACATAAGCATTATTTCTAAATTCTAAATTTAACAAATAATCACATATTTTGAACATAGGTACTTATTTAAAAGAGCCCAACAAAAATTAATAAGCCACACTATACACAAACAATTATTATTCTAGTTATATAGTTATGTTTTTCATTTATTATTTTAAGTTAATTTACAAAAGGTAACCCGGTAGGAATTAGCTTGTATGGACGCTTCGCCACTGATATTTATATATAACGAATGAGCCAAGTGATTAGAGCGATTACTTCTGTAGGTAAGTACTGGCTTATAAACTATAAGCACACGTTGTATATAAGTACAAGTACTCACATAAATAAAATAAAGGGAATCTACTTCAAACAGAAAAGAAAAAGCTACAATTAAATTAAACGTATATAGGCGATATGAAATTTTGAATTTGTTCGGCTAAGTACTATTGTGGCGGTAAAAGTAAAAGTTTCCCCTAAAACCAAACCCATGTTGGACAGATCATATATAATTAAAAGAAAATTATTTTTAGTCGAGTTTTAGGTGCGTAAGCAATTTTAATTAGGCACCGACTCCAAAATTGGTATCCAATATATACCTGTTATGTGAAATTATTTTTTGGTTTTGAGTTGTTTTTGAAGGCGGTTTAATTTTTTGTTAAAATTAATTTTATATGCTTTGTCGAGCACGATATAATTTATAAATTCTGGTAGGTACCTATTGTAAGTATTTTTTTTGCTTTTCCATATATTATAACGGAGAACTATTCCAGCATTGTCTTAGTCTTGGGTCACCGTTCCAATATCGGTCACATGAAGTTATAAATAGTTACTACAGGCAATCTTCAAATAAAAACATATTTTTTCACTTTATTCTCAATAACCTTAAAATACAATAAGGAAAAATAAAACAAATTTAAGCTATCTATTTATTTTGGATATATTTTATTATCGATTAATTAAATAATAAATTACAATACCTTGAAACTTATATGAAACTGTAAATAATAAAGTTATAAATATGTTGCACAGAGTTCTTGAAGATTTTTCAAGACTTTTTATTTATTACGTACTATTTGAATAGTGTAGTAGTACTCTATCGAATAGCTATAAAATCAAACGCAAGACCATATAGGTCCTAACGATATAGCATCGACTTTGCAACATAAGTATATAAATCTATTTAACGACACGTATGGTAATAAGTTAAATAAAATCGTAACATGTATAATATCGACACCGGTATATGTATAGATAACAACAATTCCTTCATAAGCTATGAGTATTTATGAAGTTTGATTTTTATAGCAATTGGTTTTACATAATATTCTTTAACATGTACTTATCTCTGATCTTGCGTCTACGTGATAAATGGTTTGTTTTTACATGATTTTATTATGAAAATTTAGTCTATTATTACTAGTCAATAAATCTTCATTTACTATCAGTCTTTCCTTATTGCAGAAAGAGTGTTACCAGTGTAAAAAATGTTATTTAATGTTACAGCAGGTATTATATGATATGGCACCGAATATAATTTAACATAAACATATACTTATACAACTAAGAGCCAGAAGTACCAATACAATGAAAATGTATTTTAGCATGCGTCATAGATTCTTGTATGATTCGCCTTTCCTCGCCATTTGATAAACGCGTTACATTATGACCTTTGTCATAAAGTTAAGAAGGGAAGTTAGAACTAGCCTATTAATTTCCACTAAGTGATCAGTAGGTATAGATTTGTACATATTTTACATAATATTTTATTAGCTAATTAATATTACGCCTGTAAGCACCCGTGATACTGTACCATAAGTGCTTGACGCGTGATGTGTTCATCTTTTGTCTAAGAGCTTTCGCTTCAGCCTTGAACTGCATCCATTCTCTACGCTCTCTCGGCGAGCGGGGACCCCATGAGGGTTTGGAGTGGAAGGCTTTCTTGATCGTCTGCGAGTACATAATAAAATAACTTAATATGTTTTGAATACTTAATATAAATTATTTTCAAAACGAATTTTAGGTTTGTTTGGACACGTTAGATTTTGGAGAGTCTGATACTGTTTCCTTTAAGTTCAGGTCTCTGACTGGTCCGAATCTAAAAATCTTTCACTTATTTAAGAATTGTTTCATGATGTCTGAGTAAACGCTAATCTTTGAATATTGCTACCAAATGTAGTCAAGTATGTAAATCAGGTTCCCAAATGAATGGTAAACAAAAGAGTGCATTTAGCAATGCTGTCTGGTGAATTATATGTTAACGGGCCAATAATATGAATTTGAACATGGTGAAATAGGTCCTTAGGACGCTAAATTATTTATACCTTTTTTAGGTAAAGTATTTTTAACTAGGAGCAGACTGGTATAAAAGTCGAGCGACGTCATCAGCAGGACATCTAAATAAATAGATTGGTAGATAGTTTCTAGGATACAAAACGATGATTACCTCGCTGAAGGTTCCGGTACGGTATTTGTACAAAGAAAATCCAATTCCAATTGGCACAAACGTCATGCCCAAAAATAACATCAAGTATCCAGAAACTGCAAACACAAAAAAATATTAATTAGTAATACTAATAATTAATACTTGGTAAATAAGAATAAACTTATATATCTCTTTGTATAACTCATCTCTATAACCCTTTTTAAAATTACGATTTATTGAGGCGAATAAGGACGAGAATTATAATTATAATATACAATTAGATAACTTAATTTTAATAAAATGTAAGGACAATTATAATTATAATATACAATACAATACGAGAATTATAATTATAATATACAATTAGATAACTTAATTTTAATAAAATGTAACAGCAATTCTTAAAAGACGCTTTCAGTATCAAAAGCACTCATCACGCGTTAGTCAACGAATGGGTAGGCGGAAGTGCAACCCGGTTCCTACTTGTTAGCATATGTGCACCGTCCCATTATGTAACAGAAGGTGAGTTTAATATCGCCATGTTGGGGACAAATTTCGGACTCCAGCTGATATTAAACGGAATACAGCTTTGCCCGACCCGTTTTTTCTAATCGGGAATAACCTCAAAGCGGTGTCGTACCGCGTAGGAAATAGAAAAACGCCACCGAGGCAGTTCCAAATATTGTTTTAAAATAATAGAATTTGTAAGACATATTATTGACTGAAATATGACGCTCAAGTTTGAAAGGCACTCGCATAGAATATTTATTCAATCTAGGAATTGTGATAACCACACTAAGGTAGGGAGATCCAAATGGTTGTATAAAGCTAATAAATATTCACCATAACCAGCAGTCGGGTATACGTAGTTGTCTCCGAACACCAGGTTGTTAGAGGCGAGAAGAGCGTAGAAGAACACAGTCGTCATTATAGCAGGAGTGATTACGCCCCAGCAGAGACGCCAGTAAGCACCAGTCTTTTTACCCAACATGAACTCAATGTCTAGGCACAGATTCTCCAATCCTACAAATAAAAAATAAATTCATCACGATTGTCATAAATAAAATCGAGAGAGAGAAAAATTAATCATGATTGTCTACATAAAGTTATGGGCAAACAAAAATTATGATTCGGCGTCATGACCAACGTATACAAGATATGTCATATTCTGGAATCAACCTAAACATCCGAGTTTTGAAAAAGAAAAAATATGCGTCTCATAATTTTAGATATAGTTTCATAAAAAATAAATATTTGGGTATGTTAAAAAATAAAATGTTATCAACTAACAAGGGTTAATTATTTATCTTCAATCGATACTCTATCCAGATGCATATGAAGTGATAAGTTACTTTGTCATGATAGTCTTAACAAAAGCATACTGTAGAATAAGTACAACAATATTGAAAGCATTTAATTGTTTTAACGAGTTTGATGAAAATATTACCATAAATCCAGAACACGCCTGCGAGTTCAGAAATGGCGCAGAAAAGCACAAGGAATGTTCCACCGTAGTGATCTACAAGCTCAAGAATATATTGTCCACCCTGAAAGTTATTAAGATTATTAATTATGATTTCTGACGCAGTAAGCAGATATAATTTTTGAAAATTGTTGTTAAGTCAGATGTTATAGAATTCGAAAAGTTGAGTTATTCTTTCTATTTACATTATTGTAATTTATTTCATTTGTGTTTCGAAACGATGAGTCGTGCATTCTCACCGGTGTGCAGTAAACAAGTCCAAGCAGGAAACCGCAAGAACAGGTCATCGCTGACATGTAGACGGTGGGTACACGTGGGAACGCGTCCATAGCCAAAGTGTTGAAAGTCGATAGCAGAGCCACGGATGAGCCGATACCCAGCACCGACATCATCAGGAAGAACAGCACCGAGAATAGCTGAGGATGAAAATTTAATTGACAATATTTGGGTCACACTCTTTAACGGATGAATTAAATTTAATTTTGCGATCTGCCTTTCTATCAGGCTAATCACCCCTTTACTCGCTTTCGTTGTGTTTTCATTCCTCTTCATCCACCCGGTTTAGCGATGATTTAATTCTATATACTATTTCAAGCATGTTGCAGAATGCTTCTGAGAGTTTTTGCGGATGTCTGATATCAATTGACTCTAGGGGATCCATTCCCGGACAAAATGTATTAAAACATTGTCTAGAGTGGAATTACACCCACATAGGGCCAAAGGCTTGGTAATTAAATATTTAGCTAGCATGAAAAAAAAAATACAACGTGAGCAATAGTATTTTTAAAGATTTACATTTACCTGCGGCCTACTACATTTACATTTACCTACCTTTATAAGCGACGATAGCCTAGTTGGGTATGGAACGGACTGCCGAGACGAATGTCCGCAGGTTCAAATCCCAAGGGCACACACCTGTGACTTTTCTAAAATCATGTGTGTATTCTTTGTGAATTTATCGTTCGCTTTAACGGTGAAGGAAAACATCGTGAGGAAACCTGCACATCTGAGAAGTTCTCTATAGGAATTTCGAAGGTGTGTGAAGTCTACCAATCCGCACTAGGCCAGCGTGGTGGAATAAGGCCTAATCCCTCTCAGTAGTAGAGGAGGCCCGTGCTCAGCAGTGGGCAAGTATATAATACAGGGCTGATATTAATATTATTATTATTACATTTACCTGAGGTTGGAATGTTTTGGCAATGGCATCAGGGTATGAAATGAAAGCAAGACTGGTACCGCCAGCACCGACCACATCTCCCACCTCTGAGTTGAGTTCGTACGCGAGGTTACCAAGGATACCGAAGATCGTGCACCCAGACAAGAAACTTGTAAAGGTGTCCAAAGTCGTAACAATCCAAGCATCCCTAAAATAACATGCTTATTTATTATTGAAAAATATTCGATTCACTTATAATATTAAAAATTAATGTTTGTATTCCCGAAGAATTAAATTAAATATTATTTAGTTCTATACAAGATTAGGCCCATTACCTGTAGATATTATGTCTGAAACCGTTGTAAGAGGAGAACATGATGATCGGTCCGGTGCACACTGTCAGAGAGAAGAACACTTGCGTGACTGCTGAGTACCATACCTGGATAATATAAAAAAGCATTACTCATGGATTCGTATCAAATTCGGCAAATTTGTTTTTCTATAAAAAATAGACAGAAATCATACACTGACTATGCAACGATTAAAATCTTGTATTAAGTATAAATAAGAAAAAAAGAGATACAACTTCTGTGCTCATATTAACCAGCTTTTATGAGAGAAAAACATTATTTCCTATCAGACAAAGTGAAAAGGTTATCGTGAGTTTACCTATCTAGATAATTTCTAAAATGGTAGAAACGAATTAATAAAAATATATTAATAGTTAAATTAATAGTTCCAATTATTAAGTGGTATTATCTCTATTATTATAATTTGTTTAAATTGTGGAAACAGTGTTTTATTATGTAACACTTACACCGAGCTCAAGGAGTTTCGCCCATTGAGGCGTGACGAAGAACAGGATGCCGTCAGTAGCACCGGGCAGGATGATTGTGCTGAGAAATAAATAAAAAACCATAATTTAGGCATTTTATAGGTTAATTTTAAAAATACAAGGCTGGCAAATGACTAGATGTTTATGTCCACGGATCTATTAGATATATAGGTCCCAAGCGGTTGTCTTGAATAACTATATATCTAGCTGGGTGTCCATACCTAGTGGCGTACCTCAGGGATCTCTATTAGGTCCTTTACTTTTTGTCATTTATATAGACGATATATCCTCGTGTCTTCAATATGCTAACTTACTTTGTTTTGCTGATGATATGAAACTTTTTAAGACTATTGCATCTTCAGATGATGGATCGCCTTGCAGGCTGACCTATTGCGACTCGAAGACTACTGCTACTTGAATTTACTTGATCTTAAACCGTCAAAGTGCTCCTTGGTTACCTTTACCCGCAAACGTCTCGTTCTCCCTACTTCGTATACCCTACGGGGACAAACACTCCCGAGAATGAACACGATCCGTGACTTGGGGGTTACTCATGACTCAAAATTGGCATTTGACGCTCATATAGACCAAATTGTAATCAAAGCCTCTAAAGCATTAGGTTTTATAATTCGTCTTTTAAATTCCTTCTCCGAAGCTAAAACTCTAAAGATATATACTGCACCTATGTTCGAAGCCACTTAGAATACGCCTCTCAAATTTGGAACCCTTACTACAATAAATATATTGTGCGTATTGAAAACGTCCAAAAACGTTTCATTAAATATTTATGTTTACGCTTAAAAATACCCTACAGCTCTAGCTATTACCTAGAACTCTGCAAAAAGTTTCATATTTTGCCTCTTACAAAACGTCGTGAAATAGCGGACTGTACACTATTTTTTAAATTAATTTCTGGCGAAATCGATTGTCCAGCTTTATTGAGCATGGTGTCGTTTAGAATCCCACGTAAAGTAATTAGGTTTAATCCTCTCATTCAAGTTCCACCAGTCTCTAATTTTAGAGAAAATACTTACATACTGCGAGCAAGCAAGAATTTTAACACAATTTGTGAACATTTTGATATAGATCCATTCAATACAAGCATTACTACGGTGCGGCGGTTGCTAAGCCTTCCTTTCTTTACGAAGTAGCCTGACTTAGAGCGATGGAGTGGCGACATACAAAATTATAACTACTTTTACTTTAATAATGTTATATAAATCTCTACATAATATTTATTCTGTTACGTACTCGTGAAAACCTGTAAATGACCATTTGTTTAGTTTATATTGTGATTTATTATATGTATGTTAGCTGTTGGTTTTCCAATAAATAAATTAAAAAAAATAAGTCATTCTTGCCCTCTCTATAGTCGCCATGCAGTTTTTTAAAACTTTGTACAATAATAATAGAGATTTAATTTTAAAATGATAATTGTTGATTCATTTTGTTTTTCTAGGACATATAATCTACAAAAAGGATTTGTATACAGTCGGCATAACATTATAAGCAATAATATCAGTTATAAAATACTCCCGATTCCTATGACGGTACTTATTTGAGGGATAATTACTTACGTGATGAATAAAGTGATCATGACAACGTATGGGAAGAGCGCGAGGAAGTAGGCCGCTTTGCCGGAACTCTTGACTCCTCGGGCGACGACTCCGAACACCATGAGCCATGCGATGAATAGACACAACACCAAGTACCAGATGGGGGCACCTGGAATAATATTAAATAATTATGATATCTCTGCGTAAGTACTGCACACTAGAAATTATTTGGCCAGGACGACTATTATGCTTGATTGTTTTCACGTGGTTTGGCAACATTATAGATTATAAAACACATCCACGTTGAAGTAATAACAAATTAACAGCTTAGGGCTTAAGTCTTCAGTAATGGGATATCGTCAGTTGTGGGACAGTACATGCTGTCACAAACCAGGAGGTCGCGATCGAATTCAGGGACATATGGAAAGTGTTTGATACGGGTTGTTAAATATTGTACTGTAAATATTTTTTTGTTAATCATTAATGCCCGGCATACAACCACCTGAAGCTTGACGTTTACGTGTAGCACTACCTTTATTAACAGAATATTTCACTCACGTATTTCTCACTGGATGTGCTACAAAATATACCATTGCACATAGGAATTCGAATAAATTCGTAAGTAGTTGAAGATTGTTTGGTTGTAAATGCAGAACCGGCAGGTTTCTTTTACTATGTAATAACATTAAATTTTATTGTTCTATACTTTTTTTAAAATGCTCTGTGGGACCTCCGTATACTAGAATTTAAAATACTTTATTGAATTATGTGCTTTTGATAAATGTCAAAGTAACTTACCAAGACCTCCTTCAATTCCATCGCTTTGTTGGAGAACTGTTCTCCTGTGATTGAAAAAAAAAATTGAGTAAGCGTAATCCAAAGGCTTTAAATCTTCATAAATGTTAGACAAAGAGTAGATAGTTGTGTGACAATTTAAAATGTGTCTGGCTGAATATTTATTATATCTATAAATTAAACATAAAAGCGGGGTTAAACATCACTTTTTCGGATTTCGGCGGCTCCTTTAGCTCCTTACTAAGTAAGACTAGCCGCAAAGCTGTATGGCGGGGAGACGGCTGCGTGCAGCTATCTTTGTGCAACACAGACATCCCGGAGCCGCCTCGTATGTCAAATGCCCATAGTCGTGAGTAAATTTTACTCTAGGTAATCATTTTAAAAGCTATAGTTTCGAAATTTATTTACATAAGAATTCATAAATTAAAGATAAATAAAGAAACTCACAAAAAGTAGAGTTGAGCACTGCTGGTACCATTGGTGATGTTGTTGACTGATGCAGCAAGTGTTGGATCTGAGGGTACGCAGTTCTCCCACTCAGGCTGACAAATAGCCCATGGAAGAGTGGCCTGGAAGCTCATAGCTAAGTAATACAGACAGAGACCACAGATCACCACGTAGTAAGACAGGATGTAACCGCAGCCGGCAGCTTGAGCGTATCCAGTACCTGTAATGTGAATTATCAAGATTATGAGTTATTTGTACTCAACCACATAACAAGTTACACAGTTACAGTTTTATACTATAGCATAGGCTTTACTAAAGATTACACCATGTTGATTAATATTTTTAAAATGTGGATTTCACACTAAAATATAATTTGGTTACATTTTATTCTTCTCCGAGTCCTGCGAAATCAGTTCCGAATGCGGAAAACTTCAAATTTGTTAATTTTCTTACAGAATATTTTATTTTTAAGTTTTGGATCAATATGTATTTGCTTAAAATAAATCATGTCCTTAGGAGTGTAACATCAAACATGTTATATTATGTGCAACTGTTGGACTAACCTTTCATGGCCGGTGAAATTGACCAAACTTTAACAGAGTTTCTTGAACTGAATTGTCCGAGGACACACTCTAAGTAGTACACAGGCTTGCCGACAAGTAAAAGAACGATGACGTATGGCACCAGGAAAGCACCTCCTCCATTCTGGTACGCGATGAAAGGGAACCGCCACACGTTACCCAAACCGACGGATGTAGCGATGCAGGACATCAAGAATTCAATGTTGTTGGACCATACCATACGTTCTGGCGGTTCAGCCTCTAAGTCCGTGTCCTGGATTACACCAAAAAAAAATATTCCTTAGCTACCTTTTAATTAATTTACATTGTTGTCGTCTCATTCTTATTTTTTTATAAAGTGTTCCTTAAGTCCTAGATTAGACTAACTTCTCTTCGCCGACTTTGCGACAATTCATCGTGCATGCAAGATGAAGGCTACATTTTTTTTATTGTTTTAACTGACGAGACGAGCTTTCCATTTGCTTGATGGTAAGCGACTCGAACACCTATAAACAGTGAAAACACCATCCAGCACCTTGAATTACAATGTATTGTTTGGTATTCCACTACACTCGCTATCCTAAGACATGTTATTAACATTTGTTAATAACAGTTCATTTTTATTATGTCCAGTAGTTACACTGACCACAATGTTTTTCAAACTGGAACACAACAGTGACTACACATTGCTGCTTGGTGGCAAAAAAGATATTGCGGTGGTACCTATATAGGCGGACTCTTACATATGGGAGACCTACCACCAGTCAGAGCACACGCGGCGCGGCTCACTCAATGAAGGAATGAGCATGCATAGCATACGCTAGTCTGAACCCTCCATATTTATAATGAAGCATATCGTATCCTTAGGTTCTTTAGGTACGTACATCTATATTATCCAGAGCCGCTTTATTATTTGCTGGAGGTAAACTTATTTGCGATGATCGTTTTGGTTCCATCTTGGGCTCCGACGACTCGAAACCGCCGTTTACTTGGCCGTCATTCTGAAAAAACACAAATACTTGATAAAGGGCGATTCCTAAAACGTTGCGTACCTATTAATAATTATTATGATTTTATTCAACTTTATTGAAATACTAAACTTCAACTACATAATATAATTATGCTGATACGTGATACGTACTAGTTTTATTTATGTATTTTATTAAAAATCATGTTATCTGATTTAAATTCTCTATACAAAGATATCATACATTGCTAATCCTGTCTATTGCTTGCGGTATCATTCCTTAAGCAGATAATATTTTATTTGAAAATATTGAAATTAATCACTTTGATATTATATTGTTAATCTATTAACAAACTTATTAATGATATCTATAGAAAGAATTAAAATATAATTAATCGCAAAGATGTGTTATATGTAGTCAAATTGAAAACGTCGCATTTAATTAAAGAAATTAGTGTATAATTGTTTTATTTTTAACAAATGAAATGTCAGTAGTTTAATTTGTTATGCAACGCTTTAAATAAAAAAAACATATATTTTTCCGAAACTGAATACAATATATCCCATGGATAACATTTCGAGGATGTCATGAACCTGACATTTGTATCATATTAAATCTATACTTATCCATTGGTTTACTTCAGGTAATACGTTATTTGAAAGCTTCTTAGCATAATCTCGAAACAAAAACATTATACAAGAGTAACTTACACGTGATACAAGTTCAACTTTATACTTAGATTTATTGTACTTCCTATATAAATGAATTCCTATAAATGTTAATGACATGGATAATCTAATCCATTTTCGGTCACTTCATTAGATAGGATATAGTATCAGTTAAAAGTTTTTGAATTTAAATGTAATCTGATAAACAAATGCTTTGTTAATACTTGATTTACTCTTATGCATACTGTCGTGTTTTAGGTTAACTATTAAAATTGAAATAATTGTAATAATATTAGCTTGATCTGGGTGACGAGCAAATTATTTTAATTTAAATGAAACAGTACAGTTATTCATAACTAGCATTTTCTTACGGTTCCGTCCGCGTAGCATGTAAAAACTCACAAATGTTACACATTGTTGCACGGTAGGGGCTTTTGTGTAGGTAATAAACTTTGTCTAAATCGACTTAAAAGATTTTTTCATATCTAATTGGCTTACAAATAAGTGTTAAATTGAACAAACTAGATCATTTATAATTAAAAAATCTATTGATATAATCTACGAACATGAAAATGTGTAGGTAATCTAATTTATTTAAATATGAACATTTTGTTAGTCATAATTTAGAAGTAAAGCGTGTGAGTAAGTGAATATTTCTACTGAAAAATATTAATCGCCAAATTAGTTGAATAATTGGTCGAAGAAATTAATGTTTAATGATATTATTCGGTAATCAATGAAATATACATATAATATGCTTTTACATGTTGGCAAAGTGGGTTTGAAATGCAAATCCTAACCTCTGATGTGAATTTGAATAAATTTATTTATTTATATGTTTAAGTATACATAGATTCAGTAATCAATAAGCTTAAATTATCTGATTATATTTATTATATATATAAAAAAAAAATTAAAATGTAAAATAATTTTCAATATGAGTTGTTTATGTAAATACTTAAAGCCATGGTTACAATTATATTAAAAAATCTCAAACTAATAAAATTATAATATGTATATTTGCACGTACATTACTATTCCTTTGTTATAAGCTGTGGAACACACTTATCGCTACAGCACTGCCCGGAGAGTGATGATTTGCTCAGGTTCGAAGTTCAGATAGAAATTTTAATATGTTGTGTTACTGAGCCTATAGTTAATTGGCAGGATATAATGTTAATAAATTATATTATTAAATCTTAAAAAATATATTGAATATTTGTATATAATAATAAGTACTATTTAGGAAAAGTTCTCCATTTTGTTTTCCAATATCCACAATACCAGTAAGGCGAAGTAGTTATTTAAAAAACAAGGTTATTTTTATAGATTTAACTGTCGTTTATGTCAATCAATGAAATATTAGCTTACAGTATAAAATAGAAAAGTAAAACTAATTGCACGTACCCATTTTTATGTTGGTAAATTATGATCTAATATGAAGGCTCGGTATAAAAAACGACTACTAAAATCATTAATATTTGATGTCAAAATATTTTTAATTACTTAAATATAATTAAATGATAAATTTAATTTGTATGACAATGATTTGCGTAAGCATTTAATTTTGAATGTTATTAAAATGCAAAAAAAAAGAATTCATTAAAAAACCTCACCATTTTGTCCACAATATCACACTTGCAATGTGTTTAGGTGTATTGTGTTCAGAAATCGATCGCACCACCGCCAAACAGTTCCTCCAAGTAACGCACAGTTACACTACCGCAAGTGAGACGTCCGCCGTATCTTCGCTTGTTTTATACAAATACCGTATCATTTACACTCGCTGTCCTCGTCGTATAATTTATTTTGTAATCTATAAACCCGCGTGATATCAAAATTATTCACAATAATATATTAAGTTCCTAATTGCCCTATAATCTAAGATTAGTAAAATTGTCTAGCTTTTTACCTTTAAGACACATTCCATTTCTAAATATGGGGTAGAGTCCAAGCAGTAAATCAACCAAACACCAATGCATTTCAGAGGTTTGAATAAAATTTAAGAATATGTATTTATATTATCGATTTTATCAAGTTCCTTTTACTATTCTAGTAATTGCTTTTAGTATGTAGGTATTGAAATAGTATAATTATATTATGTATAACTTTCTTATTATGAATAAAGTATTTAGGAAGTTTTTAATGCGTATGTTATTTTTGTACCCCTATATTATTTTCACAAGTTATATCTCTGTAAGTTCCGAAGGAGAGTATAAACTTTGTGCTGCATTTAGTAGACATTTTTGTTGGAATACTGCATATTATGTGTATTTAGATAGTGTTTTCTACAAATGTATCAGTATTCCTTTAAGTGCAATCACAATATAGTATTTCATATTTATTAGACTATAGGTTACCCACTGTTCATTTGAATAGTTGAGAGTTTAACAAATATGTACAATCATATATACTTTATGTTTTGCAATTTCGTATTATTATTGTGATAGGTATTGATTTTGGCTTCTCTCGTTGGAAGACTTTATTTATTTATTGATAAAATAAAAGTGAAACGCCATAAATTTCAATACAATAAAATAGGCTTTTGTGAATTTTGTTGTAAAGGTGAACATATCGAATGAATTTATTTCCGCTCGCAAAGTCAAGTGGACTTGGGCGATGTGATAACATGTCTATAAAGTTCATGGAAGAAATATTTATGTGTTTTTTATTACTTAAATGTTTGAGAGTATTGCTCAAAATAAAAGTACATACGTAACGAAGTATTTCGTTTTTTATGCAATTATTTGTCGTAACCGTGTGTTTTGTTTATTTTAATATATTCATTCTAAATATTATTTTATACTACGAATGTATTTAGACAAACAAAAACATACCGTAACAATAATTTCTAACGTACATTTACATTGAGAAATACTCGTGAAAGAAATCAATAAGTAAATGTACTTATTGATTTCTTTTCCGATTGATTTCATTTGTGAACGTTAAACTGTAACAAGTTTGGATAGAAGAGACCTATTTCCTAAAACTTTTATAGGTGATAAAATTAATGGTCAATAACTGGAAACTGATAGGTTAGGTAAATTAAAAGCTGATTTAAACATACATAACTACGTATGCTACGTTACGCTTAGGTACCTGCACCGTAATATAATAACATTATATTTCGAATCGATCTTGCAGGTGAAAATTAATATTAGCTGAAACGTATTTTAATTATGAAGCAACGTCTGCAGAAACAAATTATTTAATAAAATTGAATTATTTCGCTGGCAAGTATTTAATTATAATTTTTATTCCTAGAAATAAAATAGTCATAAAAACTGTTTTTTTTAAATAATTAGGAGTGCATAGACATGTTCGTCACCTAAAGACTCTCAACTATTACAAATTTTTCAAGAGATGGGGAAACGCGGTGGGACTAGGAATGCCGCAAAAGACTCATCCATGGAAAGCACTAAAGTGCTATTTTCCACTATGTTCCGTTTAAATCGGATATCCTTATCAACGATTTCAGGGAAATCATGAATATTAAGTTAAAGGTAGTAAGAAATTGCATTAGAAAGCATTGTTGAGCTTCCGGAAATATATTAAAACGTATAAAACGGCTAAACTAGGCACCACTTCCGTTCGACATTCTATGAATGGTACCAATCTAGTCATTTTGGCCAGAAAAAAAAGTTTCTGGAATGACTCTACAACTTACCGCTTCCTAATTCCATCCTGGTAACAGACACAGCATTTGTGCGATATTTTTTCAGGTTTTTCCTTAAAACATCTTTCCTCAACCTTAGTGGCAATAAAAAGGATTTACAATATATATGAGTGAGATAATTATAGGTCTCAATTTATTATCTGATTATAAAAGGAAAAGCTTAAGTACTCGATGTATATGAATACTCTATTTGATTTAATTTAGCTAAATAGTATATATTATAATCGCTTTAATTCGTTTTATGTATTTAATTGTTATTGTTTGCGGCACACGCTACGCGGTTTCATTTTTGGGAAGGAATTCACTTCGCCGACGTTCCTTAATAGCGTTTTATCCCAATAATGTGTCTTTCAAACGACTTACTATAAGAAAAATATTTAGCGGTAGATAGCGAATTGAGTGAGTTCATTGTCATCTGAGACGAGAAGACTATAAATCTTGTGTCTACGTGTTTACCTTTTCTAATTCATGAAAGAGTATCGTTTTTCTTTAAAAACTAGCTGTTTGAATGTTATAAAATTAAAATATTTTTAATACAATTTAGGGAACGCTATTCTATTTGTGTCTACTTAAAAATAATAACAATTACATTGTATTGCTGGACACGGCACGTATTGTGAGGAGATTCTTCACTTTCAATTCCTAACGGCCGCTAGCTTGGATCTTGAGCTTCGTTATCGTTGGGTGTAACATTTTTTTTATATTTTGATTTGCTTTTTTTTAAAGGTATGTAAGACGAATATAAAAACGTAATTTTAAAATAAAGGAAATAATAGTCTGTACTGTCAAATGTAGTTAGAGTTTAGATTGTTTTTTTTGTGGACGGCTTACCAATTTTAGGCTTACAGATCGCTAAATTATATTATGATATTTTTGTGTTAATGTAATTGTTAGCTTGAGTGCTTGTATCCCATCAGTATACTGCAGTTATGTTTGAACATTAAGTAGGTATCGTTTTTGGGTTTGAAAAAAAGTAAATAATCATAATTAAGTTCTTGTTATATCTTTAGGCATCTATTATATCCTCATGACAGAGATTTGTTATTGCGTCTTCATCTGTAAGTAGTAAAAGTCTTTTAGTCAAAAGATTATACGGTATTCATTCAACTCAAAATAAAGGAGACAGTAAAGACGAAATTGGTAAACAGTCTGATTGATGACCAGAAAACAATAAGCTGACATTTAAATTGAGTTCACTATATTAATAACTAATAAAAATAAGTTTGATTAAACTTTTGACTTTCGCATTGAGATCATTCTTCATCATACTTATTTTTGTGCCCATCTAGGTGTCACGCCCTGTGCGTGAACACCGCTGACACCAATCCAGTTACGGCACGAGTCAATTTACAACTGGTCCTTCTTAAGTATTACTCAGTTTATCATCGCGGAATCATTTCCTTCTTTCTAGTAGCTATTTTTCATTTCTTACGTATCATGAGCTCTTAAGAATCAATAGACTATTTAAACCGCACACTGATGTACACAATGAGTTATTAAATGAATGGCAATATAGGTGGAACTTGTCTTCGAAAGGGCGTCATTTATATAAATACTTTCCGTGCGTTCGCGATCGCTCAACTGAAACTTAGCTACAAATAGATCACTGTGTATCGCAATTCCTTAGCGGCGATGGAAATTTTAAGGGCAAAATTGTTCTTTTAGGCTATTAGGCTGGTTGATTCTCCTGCGTACCCATGCTCTACACCTGGTTACGAAGTTAAACAGTCTCCTCATCACGTACTTTGGGAGTGTAGTCTCTAGCATGAAGAGCGTGACATCAAGTTAAACAGTGTTCAATAATATCTGGCATTGTATACTACATGGATCTTGTAGAGACCAGACGGAATTTCCGTGTTTTCCGGCGTTTTTGCCATGCCTATTGTAATCAAATCTTCATTCATGTGATAGGATCATTTCTTTTAATTTTATCCGCAGTGGTTTATAACTAGCTTATCTAGTTGTAAACGTCCCTATACTTGAGGTTAAAACGCCTGCTTACTTCATTATTTCGTTTCCCGCTTTGCTATGGAGGGAATTGGACAATTAATATTTCTAACTCCTACCTATCTTTTTATTTGATTAATTTCGTTGCGGGATAGTGACAAATTAGTTTTCCCTGAGACTCGCTGAGCTTCACTGCTCAGTGTCATAAAATAAGTGCCACTACTGATCTTGGCTTACAGGACTTGTAGTGGTGTGTATGAGGGCGGGAAAGTCTCTAAATACCTGAAAATAAAGAATTCATCATACCCGATTGTGTTTGTAATGGATGGTTACAAACATCCATTACAAACTATGAAAATGTTGGTGTAAAGTGAAAAACTTATGTTCTATGAATTATGACTTAAATTTTCTTGTTTAAATTTAAAAACCTAAACTGACTTCGTGGTTCTAAGGTAGATCAAAAACTTCTCCAGACTCTCAACTCACATAGTCATTAAAAAACATAGTCCTTCACCTATGAATAGCCCCTAGGCTATTTTGGCTAAAATCAGCCTTAAAACACAGCGAGGTAGAAAATTCTTATAATTTGCCATCATTCAAATAATTTTTTGTGACGTCTTATCATTCCTAAGGTTAATTACTTTGTTAACTTACCAAAAATGACTGCAAGAAAGCTATTAGTTAAGCATTTGGCATATTCTTGTGTTTAAGTTCATGGCCATATTTTATCCCCCACCCTGATATTGTATTACCTTGCCTTGTAAACGTTTTGTATATTATTTGAATACTCTTGTCTCATTATGTCCGCCCTCTAGCGGGAAATGTGACAACGTGGTAAGTCGTGCGAAAAATAAAAGAAAGAAACAGGGCGCGAAACTGAACTTGCTGGCCTGCGGACCACTGCGTTGGCGATACACTTTTTCTTAGGATCGGTCGGACGTTCACAAACGTTGCATTTCGCTAACTATATTTTTAAGTTCTTGCTCTTTTGCTTATTTGTTAACTAATTTGATTAAAATTGTTGTCTTTAAGTAAATAAGTAAAGTTTTTGTTATAAGTACTAAATACTATTTTAGTTTTGAGTTGTCAAACAAAGAAATGTTAAAAACGCTAAATATATTTTATTTTAACATCCAAGAGAGACATTGATCAAATTTCGCAATTGAGTTGTTGTTACAATTAATAGTACAATAAAATGTATGTCGATTTTCAATAATCTGTCAGATAAAAAACAGGGAAAAATTGCTGATAGCGCGCGCCCACGTTTCTTCAGTGCGTGTTCGGTTGATAGGCTGCGTCCAACGCGTCAAACAGTCGCGACGCGTCAGTGACGCGGAATTTTCACTACTTGCAGCTGAACGTTGGCTATTAATTTATATATTTTTTTCAAGAAAAGAACCAAATCATTGTCAAATGATTGACTAATTATTAGATTTTATTTTTAATAATATGTATTTTGTTCCACTAATTACCTAATACTTGGTAAACATGGCTGGCACCTAATAAAATATTAATTAAGGTAGGTATTTATTGCCGGCTTTAAGTGGGTCGAATTTAAGCCAACACTAGCGTAAGCAAATTGCTAGACGAGTACTACCGTCCAGCTGTTTGGCAAGTTTGAAGAAAACCAATGTAAGCGGCCAATAAAAATGAGATTTATGGAGCTGACCCTACGTTCTAAGCTGTCAGTTGTTATTGTGTGTAAGTGAGACAAGTGACAAGATCCGTCAAATGAGTCCTACGTACCTCTGCGTTTGCCTTAACTAGGTTAGGTACTAATCCACACCGAGCGGTGCAAGGCAAAATAAATATGCTCCAAAAACGATGGTATTTGCCTTGAGGTGGTATTGCTCGACAAAAGTGTGTATTCATACAGTTATCTTCAAAAAATAAAAAACTTGCTCTTAAATCTTATAAACCGACATTTATACAACTTACTATTTAAACAGTGGGATATATTATTTTTTATTTTCCAGGTATGTGTACAATTAAATAAAGTTATTTTATGTAGTATTATTATTATAGGTATTTATATATAAATTATTGCTTAAACATGTTACAATAAATTTTTAACCTACCTAACGTTTGTAAACTCTGGTCCCTCACTTCATTCTTGTATATACGTCCATCCAAATCGTCTAGAAGACATTGTTTGCAGATGAGACTAGCGCTAGTCAAGTTTTATAGTTAGCTGTTACGTTCTTAGCTTTGAATTTATCTTTTTATTAGCATCTGCTCGCGATTCCACCCAGGTGCGACTCTGCGGAATAAGACTCCAAGTGCATTTTCCGCTATATATAGCTTTGAATCACAAAATACTGCGTAGCACTGCACTACGCACGTTATATTTTTTTGATTATTTTTATATATACGCGTTCAGTATACCGACCTCATTGCACCTGATCAGGGCCGAATCTACCTAAGGGCTGCTTGGGCTGCAGCCCAGGGCCCCGAGGTTCAAGGGGCCCCCAGACCCCGCTAAAAACAATAGGCGTTAATTTGAATTTAAAAAATGGTTGTCTGTAAAGTCGGTTTACGGACGATATTTTTACGTAATAATGTCATAAAAAAACATTGATGAAAAATTGCATACTTCTATGAATTGAG
>NW_023595374.1:20817-43649 GCF_014839805.1 Manduca sexta | reverse complement strand
TTTATATATTTATGTTCAATATATGATAGTATTACAATTATTTGTTGGATTATTTATTTTCTATGCCTTGTAATTATTTATGTTAAATGGTCCCATGGTCCACTTCCTTTTTCCTGTTTTATATTTTTGTGTAGGTAACAATTAAAAGTTCCTTTCTGGTTATTATTTATGTAGATAATACAATAAAACAATTCATAAATGATTACAACCACAACTTTATTTTAGACAAGTGTATCAACTTATTATTAAATATTATATTTATAAAGGTGGTATCGACAATACGACATAATTTCACACAGAGGTAGGACTAGTGACCAGTTAATCGTAATATTTTAGGGACGGAAATCACAGTTCTCTTTTTTATATTTACTAAGTATTTACAAATATAATAAATAAATAATATTTTAGTTATTTTTTGTTACATTGAATTAATATAAAATATATGTTTTTTGGTTATGTATTTTGTTGATATTGGTTATTTTTTGTATTTTCTTGTTTATTCATATTTTAATCAATTTTCAAACCAAGTTATTATTTTTACTTATCACTAGCCCTGACCATATGTGAAATTAATGTATTGTTGGCGTCAACCTGTATATAAATGACGCAGTTTAAGTTGTTATATTTTTAGTGTTGAAAACGTTTTGGTTTAATTACATCCGTTTATATATATTGTTTCCATTTTTTACCCTTTTTATATGTCTTCCTTGTTCCATATCAGAATATAAACAACATTATGTAAATTCGTTAGATAAAATTAGTTAGGAGTTATATTTAGCGTGGTAGTGTAGTATTTGCATGGTATTGTGCTGTGGTAGTGTGCATGATATTTATTGCTTCCAGCTTGAAAGGTTTCTTTGCCGCGAGTGTGGTAAAATTAAATGCGCCTGCCAAACGCCACCCACGCTCGATACTCACCCTGCGACACCTCCGAGTGAAGTCCCGCAATCGTACACAACAGAGACGATAGTGAACTAACTAAAAGTAATACTATTGAGTACAGACGTCCGAGAGTTTATTCGAGACAGTATTCAGGCTCCGACGTTGTAAGCGATAGTATGTTAAACAAAACAAATTTGGCACATAGAGCGTCCGAACAACCGTTTGTGCGCTCTGTGCAAGGAGAAAATGGAAAGCTGCGAAGATCTTTTGCTGTTCGGTCGCGGAGGGGCTCGAAAATCTTTTGAGTTTCGCTTCTATCAGAAAAGGACATGAACAAGGAAAAGCGAAGCAAATTAACAAATGATTGTAGATTTTTTTTCTAATTATCACAATGATGTAAAAGACTATAGCTTTATATTTTTTGACTATAATAATTATAGCTTTACATTGATGTAGTTTCACGTAGTCACAAATGCATATTATATTTATAAATACATTAGGAAATTATTACAAATGTAACGATCGCCATATATACTAGTGATGTATAACAAACATGCAATTATTCTATACTTAGTTACTTGCTTTAATTGAGTGTAAATAAATTAATTAGTAATGTGTAAGATTGGGTTATGGACGATGTGAAATGACGACGATATAAAATTATGGAACTATTGTACATACTTACTCTAAATTATGTATTCTCTTGATAGACAAAAGTGTTTCTCTAGTTTTCTATGGTGTTTAGCATAGCTTTATATATTATGTTTGTATATAAAGTTAATATTGTTGTATACGGTGGTATGCGGCTTCAGTGCGCTTTCCGTATTCATCGGAATAGATATGTATATTGTATATATGCGGTGCTGGGTATCTTGTATATAATAGCACATTAAACATCATTTACTAATATTAACTTCATTCATTTATTGTTATTTCTCATTGTAGGCTTTGGAATCAAAATTAGCATCGTGTCGTGGTACAGTTAGACCTAAAGAGCATTCACCAAATTCGACATCGGATGTCAATAAGGATTACAGGTGTGTACTCAAGAATTAAGAAAATGCCCGAACATCATCTAATCATCCCACATTTTGACTGCAACAAGTCGTCGCAACGTTGGCTTGTGTTATAGTGTGATACTATATATCAGACGAATATACATCGCTTTCAAGTCTTCAATGTATTATTACTGATTGTAAAATTCAGATACTGTGATGATTATCACATTTTCCTAATCTACTAATGTCTGTGATGATAATGAAATAGTTAAGGAAGGAGGATAAATATATATGTAAAGGTACTGTTTTGGCCTACCCACCGCAAAACTGGCAACAATTAGCAGCACGTCTTGTCGCGAATTGCTTTATCGCGTTTTTGGTTTCTTGAATAGCTTGATCTGAGTGTCGAGTAATTGAAGATTTATGTTTGAGATGCAAATATATTAATAAAATGAAAACATTTTTGATGTCGATAAAGTTTACGAACTAATGTGTACAGACCTCTATATTTGGCCACACATGAAATGTAGTTTCTACGAGTGGGCAAAAATATTTTGGAAACATATTTTATGTAAATAGTAGATAGAAGTATGTTTAAAATTGTTAACATTCTTAAATTTTATCAAAATTATTTGCTATAAGTGGTATATATTTTACCTATGCATTCTAGGTAGAACTAGGTACCGTAGGTCTGAATTGTGATTTGTTACTTGTCGCCTCGTTGCGCAGCGATAGGCTTCTCTGGGTACTGAATCATTTTTAAGACAAGTATAGATTAATTTAATTTTATCTTTAAGTTATCAATTGGGCTCGTTCATATTACGTGTAAATTCCACATAAAGATTTTAGTAAATAGTGTTAGAACTATAAGTGGGTAGTGATGTCAGATAAATAGATATGTACAATATTTGCCGAATGAATTACTTATGACTGATAATAATTGACTAACAGTTTATGTACGCAATAATCATTGCATGTGTCTTTATAACACTGGCATGCCTTAACTATTTTTGTGCATTAACTTTATCGAAATTCTGCGGGTGTTTTCCTAGATCTGTTTTAATATGTGTAGTAAAATAATCATATATGGTAACATTAAAATGCGTGTAAGGAAGGAATTTGTTTTAGGATTGTTTTAAATACATTTACCACAATTTTTTGTCACAATTACTGTAACCATTTAAAATTGTCGCAGTTTGTTATGGTTATGTTACATCGTGCGAGTTACTCTGTGCGATTACCCTATAAGTTACTGTAATGGAGGTATTTGCATTGTATATGCGATTTACTATCACTATCGATTTAATCTCCACTGCGTATTTGAATTAACTCCTTCCTTCCTCTATCATAAAGCGTCATCTCGCACGGTACTCAATTTTTTACTGGATCTGTAAGTCGGGGTTTTTCTATTCATAGATAGGTATGTGGCAATGACCGTCTGCTCCGTTAACGGCAAAGGCATGTCGAGATATTGAATGAAGGAAGAAACTGCATACTGTAAGCTCAGCAGCTCGCACTGTGTAACCGACTCGTAAGATTTATAAAAAAAATTAGAAGATATCGTCTAGTCTTGCCTTAATATGTTACGAGTTTATCAAAATCTTGTTCAATGTATGAATGTAATCTTATCCTTAAATAAGTCAATAGTTTCAAATGTTTGTTCACAACGCAATAAATATTGATATTCTGTGTTGATATTTGTGTGTATGCTCACATTATAAGTTGGATGTTAATGTATCACGCTGGAATCCTAATTCAGTACATTAAAATTTGATCTATAAGCATAAAGGCGGATATTTTGTAAAGTTCTACCATCATAAAACATTATTGCAAAACAGAAAAAAAATATCAATTTAAAGAGATACCTAAAAATATATTAGCAATCGACAAGATGATATTTATAATTGTTGCGCTATGTTCAGTATGATTCCATAGATGTAAGGTATTGTGTGCTTTTTTTTCGATGTTAATTTAATTGCAGATTAAGTTAATGCGGTGCACACTTCTGTACTCCTGGTAAGAATTTACGCGTTATCGCGTCGTCACACTTCTGTACTCCTGGTAAGAATTTACGCGTTATCGCGTCGTCAACGTAATGGTTTACATTTAAATATTTTTGTATAGCAAATTGAACAGCGCCCCGTGAGCGTATATGGAACTAAATTTGAACATGGCGCGCGTGTATCTCTCATAGTATAGTAAATCACGTAACCATGGTAACGTTTAACTTAAAATATATGAGATTTGGCAGTAAGAATTTGTTTGTTTGAAGTATATAGTCAGGCAACTATCGAGATATTGCAAATTTTATCGTGAGGTTCTAGAGACCGTAGCAATCACCGATCGGTCTACAATGAAATGATAAAGATAATAATTCATATCATATAAAATTTGGCATAAACAATATCTATGTATAATTGCGGTAATTAAAGTTATATCGCTTCCTTTTTTTATATGTCGCTGTAAAAAATCAATACACCGACTGTTATTGTTTCGTTAATTTTTCAGTTCAAAACACAACAAAAATTATAACCCATTTCAAAATACGAAACAGATTGCAGCTTGTAGACATTTTCGAAGTAGTTTCGATAAACAATCCACTGTTGTAAATAGACACAAATAATATTTAATTTTCTAACCTGGCGTACGTTCGCTTTACTATACCCACACATACGCTTCGCACATCGCCAATACGATAAATCGTAAATTCCTGCTAGATGTACAATTTTATTTTAATGTAGAGCGTCAAAATTCTGTGATTTAAACGTCATGTTGAAAATATACCTAAAAGCCCCGCCTTGTGCTAAATATGTAACAAAAATTTTATGGTTAGTGTATTTGGTCATCTAATGCTCAACATTATCATTCTAATAAAATATTTTCAAATTATATATGAGTAGACATCACTACAATTATTTGTTAACACTCGATTTCAATAATCGATCCCAATCGTTGCCTTTGGATCGATCGAAAAAATGGACCAATCAGAATAAAATTAGTTGACAAGTTTATAAATTACTTATGATTGGTTCATTCTTTGTATGAATCAGAGATCATCGATTGGGATCCTTTATTGAAATTGGTCTTTAGTCAATTCTAATTCACATAAAGTAATCAACATAATGTTTTGTGAAGGTAGGTTTTTGTCTCGGGCTCCGATTAACCCACTCAGAAGAGTGCTATAGAATAATTACTTATTAGATAACTACGTACAACAAGAATTTTGTATGGCTGCTCATAATATAATATTAGTTCAAGAACCGTTTCTATTTATTTACGTATCTGTAAATCGTATTTACCTTGTTTGCTGCAAATATTTTTATAAATAAATAGCATTTATACAATCACGCGTGTGGCGACCAAACAATTTTTAATTCAGCGCAATATTAATATTGAACAATATTAAAAACATGTCAAACAATATTCTGTGTTTTCTTGTTTATTTTTATATTATTTGTTTACCGACGAGAACATTTGATATTAAGTTTGCCCATTCGACTCGTGTTGGCACTTCTACTGGAGGCTTGTAACTCGTGATCAGCGAGCCCAAAGATATACTAAATAATTTTATTTTTAATATCAGAGAAGCTTCTTCTTTGTGTAATATTTCTATTAGAATATTTCCTGAAAATGAAAATACAAAGTAAATATTCACGTTGATTTTAATAGTAATATTAATTGTAGTATAATGTTTCTAACAAAGATTTCATTTTATTCAATAAAGATACCAACGGTAATGATTAGCTGGTAAATTCTCATCTTGATAGTCATCGAAGTCAGAGCCTTATAGAATTCGCGATAAGCAATAATGTTTCAAATGCTCAGAACTGAATTATTATTTTACTCACTGACTACTACTTTATTGAATATATAGTATTCGTCAATCTTTTCATGGATAGTAATGGTAAACACGATCGGTGTGACAGGGGGCAGTTATTAACACGTTAACTGCGGGACTAAATGCACAATTCATTAGTACATTCCACCCCACGTGAGCACGTGGCGCATCCGAATGGTGGAACCACACGCCTAGCGTGTGAAAATGGGCGCTAAAATGCAGTCCAGATAATGCGTGAGTGCGTTTCGGCTACACAAAAAATGAGGCATCTGTTGACAGTTGACTGAGTATCGCAGTCGTCGATTTTTTTTTAAAACACACCTAGCGAGTTGTGACGCACCTCACACGCATAAATTCAAAATGTCTGGGCCGCAGTTAACGTATTAAAAACATATTGGAACTGTCAAGTTAACAAAGTTACAACTGGACAAAAACATGAATAATAATATAATATGGTAAGCCGAAGTACTTAATTAAATTATACTAACCCGCTATTTTAGGACTCTGCATTACCCAGAGTGACGTCACGTAAATAGGTAACGTTTGGACCACATATATCAACTTGGCCAATACATGCTGCACCATGAGTGAAAGCACTCTAAACTGAAATAAATAAAAGATAATTCGTTTCAAATTTTAACTCATAAAACAAGTGAACAGAACTTCCATTCTATTAGAACATGGTTGCTTATTTTAGAAGCACGTTATAGATTTTGTTCATCATTTGAATGACGACGAATGACAAATCTAAGTAGAATACTGAAAGAAATTAAATATTAACACCAAATTGATACCTGGTTATTTCTAAGAATGAGAGCTTTGATACAAGGATAGGCAATGCAATAACTTTGACAAGCGTTCTATTTACCTAAAATTATACATAAACCCTAATAAAAACTATTGATATATAATCTTACCATAGTAAACACAATATAGTAGAGTGCTGTTGTAGGCAACAACAATAACAAAATGGTAAATGCAACTGTTCCTACAAACAGTTCTTGATTAGTATATTCACACGAATCAATGCCACCTCTCAAAGGATTGTATTTCCGTCCAACGAATAATCTCATTAATGCAATCAAACCACTTATTTGCATGTTAAATAGTCTGAAACAAAATGAACCGAATAATTATATCGTAGTTTTTTTTAGGTAGGTACCTGTCTATGGAAATCTTTTTACTTTTTACTAATAAGTATTATGAATGCAATGCATTTCCATCGTTAGATTACATTTGTATTAGTTTTATATATTGTAATATCCGGGATGTACGGCAGTATGGAAGGTAAGCCTCATGCTGCTGTTGACATCCGTCGGTGTATGACGTCTTTTGATCCCATCACCCCCCACAGCAAACGAGCCGAATCAGGCAGCACCGCGTTGTGGCTGTTGCAAACAACAGCTTAGAATTCAGATACTTGTTAATCCGCCGAAGATGGCAGCCGCGGAGTTTTAGTTGATATGCCGTGCGTAGGGTGTATATAGTACATAGCGGTAGGAACTCAGGTTGGCGGTGGTCCACCCAACATATCCCTACGAAGCCTGGGGCGGTAGCGAGACTCTTTGTCCGCGAAACCAAAAAGAACAGGTATCAAAACATGTAAAATTAATCTAGTTTATATCCAACAAATGATACTTGCTAGGTTTTTGTAGTGGCGTTGTGGCAAATGAATCTTTGCTAGGTGTTGCTTACCTGGCTGCATATATTAGATACAATAAGAATGAAATGTTGCAATACATATCAAATCTGATATAACTGCCGTTTGAAAAGTAATACCTAAATAGCCCATGTACCGATAAACATGTATTATTGTATCCAGTTTTCGCCGAAACATCTGAAACGTAAATATTGATGGAATTTTTACTTTTTGTGTCATGCATTTTGCTCGACCTTTCCATTTGGTAGTTCATATACCCAGTTGCTAGTGTAATTTTTAACCAGAGTTGGATTTGTTATAAGTCGCCGCATAAGAGCGTCAGCAGTCTAAGGGGCAGCATAGTTGTAATCTGTTTTTTTTTTTTTTAGCAAATTAAGCACCTGGCACTGGACATAACGGGTGACACAAACTAAATTGCCTCTACACAACAAACTATATACAATACATAACAGGTAAATATTTACCTAGGAACAACCACCATAGTTGAACATGATAGGAAAAATATCTCCCTAACATATTGTTAAATGCATTGTTTAGTTTCAATCCAACAGGAGCACCCATGAGCCATCTCAATAAAGAGTAAAGAGAATTTATAAGTTTCTGAAAAAAAAAATGACGCATTTAGAGTGCCTTTATTTAAAAATTCAGTTTTTTTTATTATAATGTAACTTTATTAATATTAAATATTACCACTGATGTAATAAGAGCGAACTACATATCAATTATAACATAAATTGTTATTGGATCTGAAATAATTTGGTCCATGGATAGGTGTTATGCATGGCAAAGTTCAAATTTGTTCCCATTATCCATGACAACTCTATGGTATCACATAGCCTAGTTTAGTGAACGTCTAATTAGAATCACAAACTATTTCTATCACTGTTAAGTGGGAATTTATCATTTATACCAAAAAAATATTTAGAAAAAAGTTATTTCAGTAAAATTTTGATGGATTTATTTTATATTATCAGAGAAAAATGTCACATTATTGAAACACCCTCCCTTCCCCACCATAACCACACCTAAAGTTATGTTATACTGTAAATGAATGGAAAAGATTGAAGATCATAAAGATTTTATCCACAGAAGAATGGATATAACTTTTACCAATGCAATCCTAAAAACAAGTTTTAAAAAAACTGTGATGGATCAAATTTACCTTGTTTTTGCTATAAAAAACACATTGGTTTCACAAAATCACAATGCATTATTTGAATTTATTTTCTTCTACAGTGGAAAGAAATTCTTGAAAGACATCCAATTACCTCTAATACTCCCATAAGTGCAGAGTTTATGTCTCTTTTATCTTGAGACAATAACTGTAGAGCAACATATCCAAGTATTATATCCATTATAATTGCTAAAATAAGATTGCCCTGCTTAATTGAGACCTAAAAAAATATATTTTGTCAGTTATAGTTTTCTTAGTATTTTTTTACTGTTTCAATATTACTGTAAAACACTTACTTTTTTATCCCTTCTAATAGTAATCACAAGCCATCTTGCTAAATTTAAATAATTTAATATATGCTGTAGAAACATTGATGAAGTTAACCAATACGGTGTAGTTAAATTTGATGTGTAAGGGCTGGTTTCATTAGTACGCCCATTTTCGTTTTGTATTAAAATTTGTAGATCTAAGAAGTCACTATCATCAAGTTTGATTTGCGATTTTTTCATAACATCATAATCATATAACATAAAGACCAAGTTATTTGTATTTATACGTTTTCCATTTATCACTAATTTGTTTATTCGATGAGGATAACACTGGTCTAATACGAGTAAGTTGGACATATGCTTTAGTTTGTTAGACACATTACTACTACAGTAACCACAAATGCTATTTTTTGTTTTTTCATTCAGATCGAATAGTAAGTTCGTGCTTGTTGAGTACTTGGTGATAAAAACAGTAATTGCATGCTCCGAATTGTTTACAACACCTTTGAAGTAAAATTCTTGACATTCTTTTGGCACACTAGGAAATAATATTTTTATAGAGTTAGATATTAGTGCCATATTGTGTTAGTTCATCCTTTGTATATATATCTATCCACTAAAACATAGTATTTTTATTAAATTTATTTTTATCAGCACAATCCGTACTCAGATTTACTCGACAGAAGACAAATGACAATACCGTAACCGTTTTTTTTTTTTTTTTTTATGGCTACAAGCACTGTGTTGCTGTGCTACGCCAATGTCAATAAAGCTAGCGAAACATATTACAGGAAGGAAATTGGTTTCGGAATTAGGATTAAGTCAGGAAAGTTGTCAAGATATAATATATTAATAATAATAATATTCGTCAATACAATATATTAATAAGTATATACAAACTATATTTTTATGTTATTATGTACAATAAATGAGGAAATAGCTTTATAAATATTTACATTAAATAAGAGGAGGGAAGAAATACAACAAGGAAAAGAAACACCAAAGGAAATGAGTTGACTTATAAAATGAGCATTATCAAAAAGCGGACAAGCGAAGAAGATATGATTGTGGTCACCCTCCTCTTCACCGCATTCACAAGTTCTACTACCAATAATACCAAGTCTAGCAAGGTGAGCTGGCGAACACACATGACCCAAGCGCATTCTCATTAATATACTAGTAGATCGCTTACCAAGATTTAATTTGCAAAACCATGGCTTCTCCGGTATACCCAATTGGACTTTCGAATACAATTTGCCTTTTATCTGACTGCTTTCTTCCCAGCATTTTTCCCAGGATTCCCTGAGAAAAGTACTCGGAAGTGCAGCCAGATCGTTGCAATAATTTATGTACGGATATACATCACCACTTGTTATCGCCTCATTAGCCAAACGGTCGGCTTTTACATTTCCTTTTATATTAGCATGACCAGGGACCCAACATAAAACTACAATTACGTTTTTGGAAAGGCATTCTATGAGCTTTTCTCTTATATTCATTATCACAATTGAGTGGGATTTTGATTTGAAAGGAAATTTTTCAACGGCCTGAAGGGCACTATATGAATCTGAAAAATAACAGTTTTACTAAGTCTAGCAATAAGAATAAATTCTAACGCTTTTTATATATTCCTTAACATTCCCCTGTAAAGACTGAAGTTTCTGGAGGAAGCTTTATTTTTGTATAATGTTATACTGAGTATGGTAAACGCCCACGCCCGTATAATCTGACAAAGAGTGTTTTGATGCGTCAGTGAATATGTGGTGAGAATCAGGCCATTTAATGCTTACTAATTCATTAAACTGAGTATTAGTGTTAGGGTGGTCTCTATCAACGCCCAAGGAATAACATATCACCGGCGAAAGCAAAAGTGATTTAAACCCAACCATAAAAATTGGGAGAGAAACTGATCTATAAGTGGGCGCTTGAAAACTTATAAATTTACGAAAACTTATAACTAAACAAGGAAGTGATTTTTCTTTCCACGATGAAGACGTTGCAATATATTGAGAAAGAGATTGAAGAATTGGAAAAAAGAGCATGATTAGAAAATTGCAAGGCTTTAAACAAAAATCTGTCTGACAAGTACTGTCTTCGCAATTTAAGAGGAGGTTCTACACACTCAACTTCTAGGGCGTTAATTGGACTGGATTTCATCGCACCAGCAATTATTCTAAGAGCCTTGTTCTGAATTAAATCAAGTTTTTTGAACGCTGCTGAATTAGCCGGTTCCAAGATAAATGTACCATAGTCTAAAAGACTTCTAATTAATGCATTATATATAAGTCGTAAAGAAAACGGATGCGCCCCCCACCAAACACCTGTAAGACAACGTAAAATATTCAAGTTCCGTTCACATTTAGTAACTAAGTAATCACTATGTTGAGAACCTGTAAGTTTTGAGTCTAATAAAACACCAAGAAATTTCACTTCGGTCTTTACCGGAATCATAACATGTTTATATTTTACTTCTATTAAAGGACATTGGCGTTTTCTGGTAAACAAAACTAAACAGCTTTTAGAGGTTGAAAGATCTAATCCATTTAGAGTCATCCAGGACTCTAAATATCTCATAACTGATGACATAGAGGAACAAGAACTAGGAAGTATTTTTTTCTGATGTATAAAGAAGGAGGTCATCTGCATATTGTAGGATTTTTTACGGAACTTTTTAAAGCTGATTCCAGGTCATATGTGTAAATATTGTATAGTAAGGGACTTAGCACTGACCCCTGGGGTAGACCCCTACATACGGTTCTAGATAATTTGGTAGCATCATCTGGACAAATATGAATACATCGTTCTCTTATTAAATTTGTAATAAAATTTAGACAGCATACCGGGGATGTTAAGATCATGCATTTTTTTGCTTAGAATGGAGGGAACGACATTGTCGTATGCTGAATTAATATCTAAAAATGTGGCAACCACTGATTTGCTCTCAGAAAAAGCTAGGCGGATATCGGACACAAAAATACTAATACTATCTATCGTGCTTTTGCCTTTTCGGAATCCATATTGGCTATCTGACAGAAGGCGGTTACCCTCGATATACCATTCCAATCGGTTTTAACCATATGTTCAGCGAGTTTTAACAGTACGGAGGATAAAACTATTGGATGATAAAGATGAGGCCTGGCACGCAATTTTACCAGGTTTCAGAATAGGTAATACAATTTGTGATCGCCATGAGGCAGGTATGTTACCAGTTATCATAATAGAATTAACAATGTTTAAAAAATAAAGTAATGCTGTTTCACTAAGATTACAAAAAAAAGAGTAGGGAATACCATCTTCACCTGGGGAAGAATCTTTGACGCTAGTTAAAACACCTTTGAGCTCTGATAGTGAAAATGGGGAGTTTAAGTCATCATCTATTTTCAGGACTGCGGATGGACAAAGTTGTTGTGGAACAGTAGGAGGAGCCAAATGATCTAAAATATCTTCTGTTAGGGAAGGCGAGAGTGAACAGACGGAATTATCACTAAAAGCTGATCGAAATCTTCGAATATTTCGCCAAACCATAGATGGACGAGTATCTGGGGAAATAGAATGACAAAATGATTTCCAACCTTCAGATTTTTCTTTTGAAATAAATTTTTCGTCTGTTTAGAAATCAGTATGTAGTAATCAAAATTATCGGAAGTCATGTTTTGACAGTAAGCCCTTTCGACTTCTTTCCTTTTCTTTGCAGCTTCTGTACACTCTCGGTCCCACCATGGTGGAGAAGGAATTCTACTGTTCTTGGTGCTTTTAATGGGAAATATCTCATCCGCAACCTCCGTCATT
This sequence comes from Manduca sexta, assembly GCF_014839805.1. Taxonomy (NCBI): domain Eukaryota; kingdom Metazoa; phylum Arthropoda; class Insecta; order Lepidoptera; family Sphingidae; genus Manduca; species Manduca sexta. The sequence continues at coordinate 31,039 of NW_023595374.1, read as the reverse complement.
ACTTTAGCGAGAGCCACAGAACACACTGTTTCGTTATTATTTTCTATGTCAGGAAGATTTGAAATTTTTTTATCAAGTCGTTTTTATATTCATTCCAATCTACATCTTTTAATATATATTTTAAACGTGGTGACCGCGAAACAGAAGGCTTTTGCTATGAGGAAAGCTAATCAGAATTGGTAGGTGATCGCTCCCATAAGAATAAGAGAGAGTTTCCCAAGTAAGAGAAGAAGCTAGGCTCGGTGAACTAATGGCTAAATCTACGGCACTTTGACCTTCATCAGGGTTGGTACGGCGGGTAGGAGAACCTGAGTTTATAATACAAAGATTATGAGAATCGATAATATCAACAAGGTCTCTTCCACAAGTTTTAGTTGTAGAACAACCCCATGACTCATGATGAGAATTAAAATCTCCTAACATTAAAATGGTTTAGGTAAAATAGAAATAATGTTGTTTATTTCTCTAAATATAGAAGGACACGGACGCGGGATATAAATAGATACAAAACAAATATTATTAACAATGGATGCTATTATGGAAAAATCATTATGGTGAGATGGTAAGTCAAACTGGGAAAAATTAAGGGACTTTTTGATGAGTATGGCAACACCGCCATACCCATCGGCTCTATCTTCCCTGAGACCAGTGTTGCCAGAAGGTTACATTTCTTACATTTTTCGTTACTTTTGACCCCCTCGCGTAACATGTAAGTAATTTTTATATTTAAGGCAATTTTCGTAACTTTTGAGAACAACGAGATTTGTAATACAACATTTTTATTGTAAACAGTTTATGAACGCATTTCTATTCAACGCATCCAAATTGAACACGCCTAAAACTGGCGGGTCTAAAAAGTATTTCACTCCATATCACACTCAGACAATATGAAACTCGCCATGACAATATGAAACGTATCTTGCATATATTAAAACTTGATTTTGAGTGTGCGCGCGCACATTTCCTACTTCGCGAGTCCCCGCGGTTTCGCAGCTACAAAAATGCTTGCTCAAAAACGTGTATATTAAAAACAATAATGTAACTTTTGCAGCAAAAATGTAACTTTTCAGGAAACGAAACGTAACTTACGACTCAAGGGCCCTGGCAACACTGCCTGAGACAGGAATAACCAGGAATTTTAAAACAAAATTCCGGTTTTAACCACGTCTCACATAGAGCTATAACACAAGGGTTAAATTTGTTAATAAGATAAATTAAATCAGATTTGTTCTTCACTACGCTTCTGCAGTTCCATTGTAGTACTTTGCCTAAGTGAGCCATTGTTAAATATGTCAGTTATTATTTTCAATAAAGGGGCAACGTTGGACGGTAAAATTGTTTGTGACAGTGATGAAACTAAAGCTATAATAATATCAGCCACCGATTGTGGTTCTGGCAGGGTACCAGTTTTAGGAAGTGCACACCCATCAGCATAAGTGTGAGAGTTGAAATCACCCACAAGAGCTTGGTGGGCTGCACGATCATAACCTTGTATCGATTTAGGCGGAGAACGGGGCTTCAGAAAAACAGTTTTTATAAGAGTTACTGTGCAATGGTTGAGTGGCTGGAGTTTTGATATCTTGGCTGTTGGCTGCAAAAGAAGATGGGGTGTAAACTTTAATGTGTCAGCATATGATTTTGTCACGGAGGATGTATCTTTGATGCTTCTGAGTATGAAACGCAATTTTGGGCCATATACTTTTTATATTTGTCTGCCTACTGGCTTCTGGACAAACCTTGCTAATTGCAATATGGGGCCGCCACAAAGACAACAATAACTATTATCTTGGTCGCAATCACAAGATGTACCAGTATGCCCTTGCCCACATTTATAGCACCTTGGTTTAGATCTGCATGTATCTTTAGTGTGTCCATACCGGCAACAATTGTAGCATTGAATTGACGGATAAATGTATAGTTCTACTTTGAGGGAATTAAAACACATAAATACTCTTGTGGGAAGGACCTGACCATCAAAAGTAAGCACTATAGTCTGGGATGGTTTCCAAGTAGCAGAGCCATCCACTATTGTTTTAAAATTTAAGCGTCTTACTTTTATTATGTCACCACAACCTAATGGAACCCTAATATTTTCTTTTATTTCTTCTACAGACATGTCCACCGGTACACCTCTTACGAGCCCCATCCTGGTAACATTAAAAGATGGAATAAAAGCTTCATAACCTTTTCCAATAAGGCATGATGTTTTAAGAAAGAATTTGCAGCTGAGTGACTTGTGAATGCCATTGAAATTTTGTTGCGACCGATACGCTTCAAACTGCCTTGTACTATGTTTGGCACCTGGTTTTATACAAAAATCTGCCAAAGCATATTGGATGCAAATTAAGATCCTGTGTTACCTCTCCTGTACTAGACCTAGCAACATGAATAATAAATGGTGAAGCATCCAATGCAGTATATTCTTTTCTAATACTATCAGATATATTGGGAGGTAACTGGGAGGCCTGAGATGGAAGAACTTGTGTATGCGGTGCTATAAGAGGTGATGGATTTTCAGTGATTTTTCGTCACTGTCTTCACAACGACATCCACTTCTACCTGAATCTACAGCCATTGCATTTTTGCGTTTTTTATTACATGTTTTGCACACCTTATTTAATCGTATGCGCTTTCTTTTATTTGTATTGGAAATTGAACAATCTGTGTCTATGCTTGAAGCAGTTTCTATTGTTACAAAATGTGATGGTTGGGGAACATCACCCCAGGATCTGGGGCTCGTCCATCCCAACCCCCAACTAAATATTAATAAAATATACACTTACCAATAGTTGTTTTCTATATACACTACACTACAATTTAATAAATAATGAAAAAATATATACAATTTACAACTTAACTGACTAAATTTCTGAATAAAAATAATTATTTTCAATTTAAGATGAAAAAAGACACCCGCCAAATTCAAAGGTTTCCCGCGCTTTTCTAAATTTACTTTATCGAATTCAAGTCCAAGTTAAAAGTTTATAAATAGAAACAGTGACTCAGGTCAACACTCAGAAGACTGACAGACCATAAGGCCGAATTATTCGTCCGCGGATCGGTCGATCGGTCGGCCAAAAGACAGTTTTTTCGCATTTATTTAGCTAATAGGCTACCGGACTCATTTTGGTTCTTTACTATTATCGAATATTTACATAATATAAATTATAACACAGAAGGAATTATTAAAATCCGGTAAAAAATCAACAAGTTATAAGACTTAGAATTTCGGTGGAAGGGGTAAATAGAAAAGAGACGAAATATCCACATGTGACGTCATCGGGAATTACGACGCGTCCGAAAAAAAGAGATGAAGCGATATCCCCACATCGCGGCCACTTCTGCACATTACAATTTTTAAATATAAATTACTCGCTCATTTTTTAACCAATATTTATGCAGTTTTCACAGAAGTGCTTCTTTTTCGTATTATTAACCATTAAATATAGAATAATGTACAAAATCAAGCATAGGCCGGTCCCTATTATCGCAGATGGAGTGCGGGGCATTTTAAAATATATAGGTAACAATCTTTATAACCACTGAGAGACAAGAGACCTAATGTTGCATACATTCATCGAACACCAAAAATTACTGTTAGGAAAAGTGATTGCCAAACAGTCCATATTGATGTCAAATGTTGGCAGCATGGTCTCTAAGTTTAGTCGGTTCCTTGTTGAACGAATAAAAGAAAAATATGCCAAATGAAGTGACAGTTTTAGTTTGTCTGTGGTGACAGTTGTGACTTGTATATTTTTCTGTTTTGTTGTAACTTTAAAACATAATAGTTTCTATATAAAATAAAACAGTGGCTCCATATATGGTTCCTGTAAAATATCAAGAACACACTGCACTCAAACGGTATTTTCTTATAAACATAGTTTTTCTACATGAAAATACAATATATTTAGTTAGATTTAATAATTTTTGTTTGGTGAGAATATAAATTCTATGAAAATACACAGCAGTGAATACAACAACGAAAGTTTATTTTTATTTTTAATCTATCATCCAATCAGACAATTCTTTTATTGCACCAAGAGGCCAGAAAGCTCAACAAAAACATTTAAACCTCCAATCAAACAATGATTGGCGTAAAATGAGTTATGACTCAAAAAATTAAAACAAAGAAGTTTAAATATTGGTGCCCGATTTATACTTTCTTTAGGTATAGGCTACTTAGTTTGTGTCGCCCAGGTCCTGAGTGCCTACTTTGGCTGGAGCTAAACAAAATTGGTGAGGGACTCTTGTCCCACCCCTAATTCAGTCTTCTTTTAATTCATAAATTTACTTTTATATTTGTTGTGAAACTTGTTTATATATTTTGGGTTTGCTAAGCACTGTTAGCATAGTGTTTTTAATTGGTTCCAATAATAATTGCTTAATCATCTCTTTATCTTATTATGCGACTTTAAATGCAACTGACAATGATATATGTGACATATTTAGTAGTAAATTTACTTATATTTTCTCTATTTTGCTTCTTAATTAGGCAATTTGATTTTCTTCTAAATAAAATATATACATTTGTATATAGTATATCAATTGTTTGTGACCTTTCAAAGAAACTGTTGAATTATCAAAATCTTTATTAATTTTTAGATAAACTTAGAGTGCAGCTATGTGTGAGACACTTCAACCTATAAAGGATCAATTATTAGGTATTGAAAATGAAATTACTGGAAAAAATGAAAATAATGAACAATATGAATCAGGAAAGCCTACACTTCTTGATATGCCTGTTGAGGTAAATTAGAATTTCAGTTTTGTTCATTGTGTTTCAAAGGATAATAAATTATTTATGTACAATCTGATAAGTATAAAGAACTTTCAGATAATCCAAATGAATGTTATGTTATGTTATTTGTTGAAAATATAACTAATGAATAATATCCATCTTTGTGCAGTTTATGGCACAGAGAAAACACACAACTATTTTTTGTAAAAGGTCAACACATTGGTATTGTCTATTGCTTACTGTTCTATTTAACTAATTGAACTTTGTACAGTTTATTTTTCTCTCTAATCTTAATTGTAGTAATTGTTACAATAATTATTTTTTTCAGATAATATTAAAAATATGCTCTCTTCTAGATGCTCATTTTTAAAAACACTGTCAGTAAAGTATGTCAAAGATTTGAAAACATATTAGCAGATAATCACCTTTGGAAATATTGGGTTCATAGTAAAATTAAAGGATGTTTTCCAACACTACCTCAGTTGGAAATATGGGAAGAAGAGCCAATAGACTGGGAAGAAGTTTGTGTAGAGATGGATGTGGAAAGAATGAAATGGTCTGATGTCAAGTCCACAACAAGGCATATTGTTGTAAAGGATGTGCATTTTGCTTCAGTGGACACTGTTTTATTAGTTAATGTAAGTTATATTCAACCTAACTATAATATACATTCACATAAATCAAACTATCTATACTATTATATAAAGCTGAAGAGTTTGTTTGTTTGTTTGTTTGAACGCGCTAATCTCAGGAACTACCGGTCCAAACTGAAAAATTCTTTTTGCGTTGGATAGCCCTTTGTTCGTGGAGTGCTATAGGCTATATATCATCACGCTATACCCAATAGGAGTGGGGCAGTAATGGCTAATCTCAGGAACTACCGGTCCAAACTGAAAAATTCTTTTTGCGTTGGATAGCCCTTTGTTCGTGGAGTGCTATAGGCTATATATCATCACGCTATACCCAATAGGAGCGGGGCAGTAATGGCTAATCTCAGGAACTACCAGTCCAAACTGAAAAATTCTTTTTGCGTTGGATAGCCCTTTATTTGTGGACCGCTATAAGCTATATATCATCACGCTATGACCAATAGGAGCGGGGCAGTAATGGCTAATCTCAGGAACTACCGGTCCAAACTGAAAAATTCTTTTTGCGTTGGATAGCCCTTTATTTGTGGACCGCTATAAGCTATATATCATCACGCTATGACCAATAGGAGCGGAGCAGTAATGGCTAATCTCAGGAACTACCGGTCCAAACTGAAAAATTCTTTTTGCGTTGGATAGCCCTTTGTTCGTGGAGAGCTATAGGCTATATATTATCACGCTATATTCAATAGGAGCGAAGCAGTAATGGCTAATCTCAGGAACTACCGATTCGAACTGAAAAAATATTTTTGTGTTGAATAGTCCTTTGTTTGTGGAGTGCTCAAAGTTATATATCATAACGCTATGACCAATAGGAGCGGAGCAGTAATGGCTAATCTCAGGAACTACCGGTTTCAACTGAAAAATTCGTTTTGTGTTGGATAGCCCTTTATTTCTGGACCGCTATAAGCTATATATCATCAGGCTATGACCAATAGGAGCGGAGCAGTAATGGCTAATCTCAGGAACTACCGGTTTGAACTGAAAAAATCTTTTTGTGTTGGATAGCCCTTTGTTCCTGGAGTGCTATAGGCTATATATCATCATGCTATGACCAATAGGAGCGGAGCAGTAATGAAACATGTTGCAAAAACGGGGAAAATTATGAGTTTTGAGAGCTTCCGTTGCCTGCGCTGCGTAAACGGTTAAAGTTATGCAACAATGATGTATGACGGGATTGTTTCACTTAAAAGTTCTAAATAATATAACAAAGTCCCCGCTGCATCTGTCTGCCTTAACGTGTTAAACTCAAAAACTACCTAACGTATTAAGATGAAATTTGGTATGGAGACAGTTTGAGACCCTGGGAAGAACATAGGCTCCCGGGAAACTACTATTTTTATAACGGAAAACTTTAGCCTGAATAACTTTATAACGCGGGCGGAGCCGCGAGCAAAAGCTAGTACTAATATATAAAGCTAAAAGAGTTTGTTTGTTTGAATGCACTAAACCTATTTTGAAAAAAAAAATCAGTAATAGGATCTTACTCTTGAGTGCTACAGGCAGTAGCCTGTAAAAAGCATTTTTCCCAGAAAAACTTTTTCATGCAGGCAGAGCCGTAGACAAAAGTTAGTATAATAAAAAATAAGCAATCATAGCCCTCGAGCACATGGATATAGAGTTACTTGACATCTCTAATTGTCGGAGTAGGGTCTTTTCATCCCAGTGCAAAACTGGGAACTTACTAGTGCTCAACAATGGTTAATATAATATATGCCCAGTATGCCTCTTGTTTTATGAAATCAAAGGTGTGATCACTACTGACTGCCTACTTACTACTACTCCACAAGATTGGAATGCTTCTCCGTTCAAGGACTTTGTTTGGGTTAGTTTGTAGGCTGGGCTTGAGAAACTGACTGGATTTTAGCATGACTGATCAACCATCCACATAATTTTTCTAGCTGTAATATATTTATAATGTAAAATACTGTAGTCCAGATCTCCAGATCCTCGGAAGGACACCGATGGTTTAGTGGGGAAATGGCTCTGGACATTCAGAGGACTGGAACTTTATCGTTGACATAATGTATTTGACAACAAAATATATGAGATTTAATTCATAGGTTGATAAAACAGCGCGCCAAATTTTTCTGTCCTGACCACCCTGAAACATAAAATCAGTCCTACCATGGAAAACCTAATACTACATTGACGTTCGGTCTGTCCCTATAACAAGAACATACCTTTGCATTAACGAACTCATAGGAGAGCCATTGACGCGGTTGATGCTGAAAAATGAAATATAAAATTTGAGTTAGTTATAATAATGCGGTACTATAAAGTGATACTTGTAGTTATTTTTTACGCGTCCTCTGCATGTTTTCGGCGCACCCGTTTGTGTGTACTTTACACAGATCCTGACTGCATCGTCTTAACTGCGCGTTGCAATTTCAAATGAGGGGCCTCGTCTGTTTCAGGCGTGTTATTAGGTTCGTAATTGTACGATACCATGCTTGTCTAGATTATCATTAAGATCTTTCTTCTAGAATGGTGAAATGTGTATATCGGGTGGAAGAGACCGCGGAATGGCACTGTGGAATGTGCTGGAAGTCGGTCCACACGATCAGAGTGATAATATCACCACATTTACGGATACCAAGCCTAAGCTCATAAGGCATGACGCTCACTCAGGTTGGGTGTGGGACTTGGCCCCAGATGATATTAACTCAACTACCAAAATATATTCCGCTTCATGGGACAATACTGTAAAAGCGTGGGACTTAGCTGCTGGACTTGAATGTATACAGATCTTCAAGTAAAGTATTTCTGTGCTTTTTAAACAAAACCACTTATAATATTATTGATCTCATTTTTTTTATATCGTTTGCAGGTGTGGAATGTCAGCATTATCTTTAGTGACTATTGGTAATGAAATTATGACTGGTTTGTATTCTAAAAAAGTATTATCATTTGACTTACGTGCAGGATCAGGGCCGACCTACTCCTATAAACCACACAAAGGACCTGTATTAGCACTGCACGCATACAATAACTTGATCGCATCTGTCAGCGAAGACAAAACACTTGCTATTTGGGACCGAGTTGCTGGGAAGCTGCTGCACAGTGATGTCAGAATACCCACAGATAAAGCTTACCCAGTGTGTATAAGTTGGAGCCCAGCTGCATTGTACATAGGTGATTCTAAAGGCTGCTTGCATCTCTTTCACCCAGAAACTCAATCGTATTTAAAACTCACGAGATGTGGCCCGAGCCGCCTATAATAAAACCGTCTAGCAAGATAACAGGTTGCTACCAAAGCAAGGGAAACATGATTGTCTGTTCAGACCGAGGAGACATAAAATTCTTATACAACTCTTATCCCCCACAAGAATATGCGAGTGTCAAAAGCAGTACATTTGATGTGACACAGGTAAATATTAGTTGGTACCTACCTTGCTCACTATTATACACAGCGACCTTAACCTACTAAAAGAATAAAGAAAAATCTGCATACAAAGTGTTGCTCGACCTGGTATTCGCACCCAATACTTCATACACAAAATAATTTCAAATGAATCATCGCATTAGTCAATACGCATGAGTAGTGTATGTAGTAGCCGCGGTAACATGCACATTCGTTGACCTTCCACATAAACTGTTCCGTCGATGAGCCCAACAGAAAACCGTAAAAAGATTTAATTTATATTAGTATCTGTTTTGTGAAGTATGCACGCGCCCATAATAGGTATATATAATACTGTTGTTCTTTGTTTGTCCTGCCTTAACCTATCTACCCACTGGTTCCGCCATTTATAGTAATAGCCACAAGTTACTCGATTCGAGATACGTTAATTCGTGTTTTCATATCACGAACAATTCATTTATTTTCAATGTATGAGCCTTATTATGCTTTTATGAGATTTGAAAAGATTGTGTTCATATTATTCTAAGCCTTTTTTGTGTGCTAAGACTTAATTGCATACCTTTTGTCCTTTTACTTATCGATGTTTCTGAAATAAAGGTCTGTACTTTATGGGTTATTAGAATCCAAATATTTGTAGCGTCCTATTAGTAAAACTATTTTCATACATTAACATATTTTAATAATAATAAAATAGGCGGCCATGGGAAGTCCCGCCCGTATGCAGGGGATTCATTACCTTATTGATCTGCCGTGGTAATCGATGGGCAGTAAGTCAAAGGCGCCCAATTGGAATATATATTAAACGAACTTTCTTCCTATCTTTGCTGCATATATCTACGTAAATTATAAATGCATTTTCTTGCTTGATTAAGAGCAGTAGGAACGATGAGATAATCTAGTTAACAATGTAATAAAGCAGAACCGCCTTTTCTGACTTACTGTTCTCTCAATTACTTGCCACGGCAGATATAGGACGACTTCAAGAAAAGTAATGGTGAGAAATCATCTTGCTACGGTTTAAACTTGAAGTAAGCCGTAAAGTGGCACTGCCCAGGGATGGATTCGACTATTTCGGATGCCTCCATGATCTCCGGCACTGACCTAAATTCGCCTATAACAGCTAAAAATAGCGAAACATTGTAGACGATGAGGTTTAGATATATCTAGGATGTTGGACACAATAGAACAGTTCAGTTCTGTTCAGAATCAAAATAATTGTGCCACGATTATCTTATGTCAGAATCTAAACTATAATTCGCATCATAGGTATATAAGTATTAAGAAGTAAGTTATACGTAGTAGGTAATTAATACTTTTTGTTACGTTACAGTTGCGGTACTTGAACGGTGTGCTGGTTATCGGCACTTGTGACTCGGCCCTGGAGTTTTGGGTTCCGAACGAGAGATATTCAGATCTGTCATCGTGATAAACAACTCATAACTTTGTAACTACATAATAGTATATTAATATATT
>NW_023595374.1:0-20317 GCF_014839805.1 Manduca sexta | reverse complement strand
CAAAAGTTTGCAAAACACGCCCTTTCTTGCAAATATTTAGGTACTGAACACGTTTTCTTGATGAAACTTTGTCTATTTCACTCATAAAAAGTGGTCGCTAACTGATACATTTTCATAAAGTACGATCAATAGCAGTTTGCGACTACCAAAACTTCGTATGTAAAATAAGATGAATGCATACTAAAATACACTCCTTATGTAGCTGTGTTAGGTAGATCGCTATGTTCAGTAGCAGTTTAAAAAGATTCCTAATGAGTATAGTTTATTTTTATTAATATATAAAAAAAAACTCGTGATTAAATACATATTGATTATTATTTGATTATGTTAAATTTACAGAGAAAAACAAACAAAATATTTTGTTTCTATAAAAGTTGTTTTATTACCTCCTTAATTTTTTTTTAAAATTATGTTAGCTATGTAACACAATTGTGAACTTTAACCACCTTTAACTAAAATAATTATTTGTTAACAGTTTGGCTTTTTTTGACGCGTTTCCCCATATTAATTAATTAATGCAAGCGCAAAGTTTTTTTGTTTCACAAGTCTATGTTACAACTACCAGCCGTTTTCTATAAAAGATCTCAATTTCAATCTTGAATCCGATTTCGAACCATCGAAAAAAACGTTTTTTGACAACGGCGGTAAGTCATTTTGTGGCCATCTATTTTACATGTGAAATAGGTAATGGATACAATATTTGGACTCGTCTGAAGACTAATCGGTCACTAACCGGCGCAATAACTCTTCGTTTATTGAGGAAAGCTTTTATCTATAACTAGTTAACCCGACAGACGTTGTCGCGTCTTACTAACTATGAATTTGCAGCGCGCATTCTGTCAATCGCTGACAGTTATTTCAAACAATTGACAGTTATATAAAATTTATATTTTCGTTAAGTTTTCTTAAATTTTCTAATTATCCGCGCAATTTTTAGATTTTTTCTTTCATAAGACTTTCTCCTGACCGCACAAGAAAAAAAAATATTGAAATCGGTCCAACCGTTCACGCGTGTTGGCGTGACAAAGGGAAATAGGGATTCATTTTTATATATATAGATAGGTCAAGTAATATAAACGGCATAATTATGGTTATGTACTATCAATACGTGCCACTATCTACATCACGAAATTATTAATCTAGGTATATAATACGCGACTGAAAGTCGAGACAAACATGTTAACAACAGCTATATGTGGGTATATCAGCCCTTTAACCACCCATTTCAAGTCCCTCACTGGATATTTTGATGAGGTTAACACACGTTCAAAACGATAACATAGGTACGAAATGACCAAATACTATATGTACTACACATAAGGGTGGATCCGCAAGATTTGGACAGTAGACGCCAGAAGTCGGCGTGTGCGCAATGAATAGGATTTCCAAAACCATACGGTGAATATAAAAAGTACCTTTCTACCTATTATACTTAATTTCACTCATTCATACTTTTGCGTTTAAAAATATGCATAAGATACTGTTATCATCGTTGCTGGTGTTATCAATATCTTGCTTCAATAATTATTACTATATATTAATTGGTATCGTTCGGATATCAATTGATATATCTTGTGTGCCTTGGGTTTTGAACCTGTGAGCCATCAAGTAGGACCGTCTACATGATGGTTCACAGGTTCGAATGAAACAAACCGTCGCGTCGTTTCATCCCCAACTAGGCTACCGATGCTCTGTTTTATTGATTAAATATCAAATTAGCTTCATATTTATTTTATTTGCAAATTAAATAGTAGAGAGAATAAAGATTTTTAAAATGATTACATGATTTAATTTGTGCAAGAAACTCCAACAAATATGTAAACCCTAGCTATAAGTAATGTCCTCCCAATCGAAACACAACATTGCATACATACAGCTGCTTGGCGAGACTAGGGGTTACTCGCAGCTTTGCTGGCTTGAAACGCCTTTCCCGCTACAAACAAGCCAAATGCATTCCCCCATTGCAACGGTACGACGCAAGCGCCATCTGTTTGAGTCATAGCTAAAAATTCAATTATTTCCAACGGGAGCAAATTGTCGGAATAAAAAGGAGCCTATGAGTTAATCCAGGAAATAGTCTGTGAGTGCGCCGGATTTTTATCCAAATCCGTTCAGCTGTTTCTCGAGTTCACAATTAACAAATATCCAATTTCTTTTCATAATTTTTCGTATGTATCATATTGGTAAGAAGCAAGATAAGATTAGTACAAAACGGCGTAAGGCAATGACGACGTGGGCCTCCGTCCACGATATCGAAGCGGTATGGCATGGCGATCCAAGCGGCCTCGCGCCTCTAAGGTTTGTACAGCTCATCTCCTTATCTTCTTCACCCTTTAGAACTTTACTGCTGAACATAATTCTCCCCTTAAAATTTCTAGACCAAACTGTTAGAAGGAAACTGCAACCACCATGTGTGTGGGACCTATGTTAGGTCTGTCCACCTTCTAGAAAGCGCGTAGCCTCTGTGCTAAAATTTATGCAAGCACAAATGTTCATCAAATCAACTGGGTTCAGCCAATGAGAAGATCTACCACCAAAACAAAGACATGCTTGTTTTATGTAACATGCGAATAAAAAGTTGGTTTTAAAGAAAGGCGATTGTATGAATTTACAGGCAGGAACTATTATATTGTTTATTTATTTTATAATAAAAAATGGATATTTTCGTAAAATTATATTTTAGTAACATATTTTCATTTTCTGTAGCTACTATGACACTTGCATTCAAGTGTTTACCATTGTAAACTGATACAAATAGTTAATTTTTTTGAAGATTTACATTAACCACAAATAAAGGCAACTTATGACAATAGTTTATATCCACAGTATCTATATTCTAAAGCACATCTTATTACACTAGATGAGGGCAACAAATTGCTACTGCCACCTATAGTGTGCATAGGCTCTGTTAGCCTCACATTGCCTGTGTAAGTCTTGTTTCCTCTTGATAACTTTTCCAGTATTATTAGCAGCTTCAAGCACTTCCCATGCAAATTGCTCTGGAAAATGGACTTGTTTTTCTTTTTCATAAGTAGCTTCCAATAGCCATTTAATTGCTAAAAACAGTGACCTCCTTTCGGTGATAGGTCCAGGTACCTGCAAAAAATTTTTGCTTCCAGTAATGGGAATAAAATTAATTTAAACATAATGTGAGAATATGTATGTCTCGTTGAATGTATTATATTAGAATACTGACTTTTAAAACTTAAATATTCCTACTAGTACTACCAGATATAAAGATATACAAATTATCAATTGAGGTCTAAGCACATAAATAAAAACTTTAAAGTATTATCAACTTTTTACCAGTGGAATTAATAAAATCTATTTGTTTTTATAAAGGGGCCTCACTTATTTTTAACAAGAAAAATATAAGGCTTTTAAAATATTAAACAAACTTTTTGTGTTATGTTGTCCCTTAAAAATAATACCTGTCTTGTATATTCTGCCCATGACAGCATAGCTTCATCGCATATTAAGAAGGTTCAAGCGTTAATCTATCAGGCTTAGTGCGGGTTATCCTTCACCATTAAAACAAGCAATACTTCATACTTCATAAGTACACATATAAATTTCAGAGGTGTGCAACTTCAGATTGAAGCCTGCAGATGTTAGTCTCTGTGGTTCTATTCCCAATTAACCTATAGGGCATGTACTATCTGTTGCTATTATAATATATGCAATTTACTTATTTTTTTATTATTACCTGGTATGTTATGCCACCCCTCTTAATAGGTGTCAGTTGCAATAATGGTTTTGAGTTTTCAACGGCTTTGTGCAAAATGTCTTTAGGGTTTAATTCAATTTTCGCTTTTTCATCAGGACTTGATGCCAGATGGTAGCGCTCAATTTGTTTCCTCTTGATGTTCTCAAATGCTTTTTCAACTAGACTTCGAGCTAATTGCTTTTTGCCTTTTTCCATTACATGATTGATGACTTTACTGAAATTAAATAAGAAATAAATGGTAACTTTTTTTATATACAAAGTTATAACTATAGTAGTTAAAATAGAATCTATATCCATTCTGTAATTTGTAAATGTTATTAGGCAAATGAGCAATTGGTTTCCTTGATGGCAAATAATCATCACTATGTTGCCATACTTCGAAGTAGGAGTAATGCAGGTCCCATAATCAGATATATTTATATAGTATTCACAATGTCGTAAGACTGGGGCATACCATTCGATCAGTAGATTAAGGCTCAATAACCTACAGATAATAGGAAAAGAATCTCAAGATGATCACTTGTACTTACTTTACAAGCGGATCATGGTACACTGAAGAGCTTTCATATACAGTCGGCGGTTTTACCGGTAATTTAGCTCGCTTTGACAACTCCCCTTCTTCAATCAGCCTGGATTGTTCGTCTTTTCTAAATATTGGGTTTTGATAGTAGTCCGGAAAACTCGTACGTCTCGCATAGCCTCTGTTTAAAGTAAAAGGGTATTTTAAAACAATAATAATAAGTATTACCTTCACAGGCATAAACATTAAATATGATTGGGGTAGCACAACTGTATATATTTAGTACTTACCTTGACAAAACGCACAAAGATTGAGTTATGCTTTTATTAAGAAATCTTAAATTGCCTGACATAATTTCACAATTCGAGCCTAAACCAAATTATACAAATTATTTTTAAAATAAATTAATAGATATTAGTGAGGGATACTGATAACCTAAAACAAAACATTTTATTTGACAAAATTGACATTTCAATTCTAGGTACTTTTTTTATTTATGGCTCTGGATCTCTGGCTCTGGAATCGGCACTTCATAGAATAAAAATAGTGAGCCTTTTATCGAATTTTTGATACGAAGGTATCGCCATCTATTAAAAAACATCGTAGAAAAAGTACTACAACATCGAGAAGTCGACTTCTGTAATCAATTTTTACCATGTACTTAAATTGTATACAATTGCTGTAACTGGTTTATGCTTATATTGAAGCTTGTTCTTCAACATTGTACAACTACATGAACATTCTAGTCTAAACTTAGCATTAAAGACTCAGTGGAGTAGTGCCACCTCCTCTGTGTGAAAAGTTTTTATCACACTGTTTACATTTTGCAAAATTTACTTTAACTTGATGAAAAAATGTCCAAATTAAACTACTTTGGACGCATTTTGTCCTTATAAGTAAATCAATTTAGTACGTAGCATAACACTTTTCCTTCACTTTATTAAATTAAGTACCTGAGCTAAACTCTTTAAAATAAATAAAATTCTTTTTAGAATAAGGTTATGTTATGACAAAAACAAACTATATAAGATTCACGTGAGTGTGTGCGGTGAAATAAAAACCTGTAAAATATTATCCGTAACTTTAGTAACGGATACAGTTACGAATATATTTTTATTTCGGATAACCGATAGTTTCGGTTACGGTTACGGAGCTCCGTAACATCCCTGCTTTATATCCTTTTAGGCATGATATTATATCTTGTTATCTATAATCACCGATTTAAAAGAAAAAAGCAGAGATTAAAATACGACAAGAATTTTAGCAAGTAATGCAAACTCAGGCAAAAGATATATTTATATCCGGGTAAATAATATGACTGAACGGACAATAGCTGAAAATGAAACGACCTGTTATACCGAAACAGACTTTCGCAGGTTCAAAATTCGAGGTATACTATTGCCGGATACATTTGACAGACCAAGGTCTTCGCCATTAAAGAAGTATTTTTGTATTTTTTATTATCGCGCCATTTGGGAAACCTAATACCGGTCAAGGAGGGATAGCGGGGTGGGGGGGGAGGCTAACCGGGCAACCACCTGGGGCCTAACGCAGTTCTAGGACCCTTTTTAAGCCCTATGTAGTCCCAATGCAAACCCATGCATGGGGGGACATTTGTCGCGGCCCTAGGAACACAGTGCAGTACCTAAAAATGAAAAAATCTTCAGTTACAAAGTAAACTGGTGTATACTAATATATTACTCAGAATTTTAAAAAGTAAAAATAAACTAGAACTATTTATGTTTCTTTTTTGTGCTTCTTGTTTGGCCTAATATTTGGGTCTGATGGCTTCATATCTGTTTCTGGTATTTTGCTTCGCCTCTTAGTTTTCGTCTTTTCGGACATACTAACATTACTTTCTACATGTTTTGTTTTAGCATTACTTTTTCCATTTTGAACTTGATTAGAGCTGTCTGTTGTAGGCACATTCTTCAATTGATGTTTACTTGAATTTAATTTTGTTTTATTTTTTGTAGGTAGTGTTGTACCATCCCCACTTTGCTTTTGTATATTGGGTTTAGTTTTATCAAAGTCAATATAGGATACTTGAAGTGGCTGAAGTGATTCAGTTTCCATTTCTTCACAATCTCCTTCATGAGAAAATTTCACAGAACTGTAATGATATCATTAAAATGTTAATCATAAAATGTGCAGCTGGCACTATGCAAAGTATTAATTGGGTGTCTTGAATTTAAATCAAAACAAAACTAAAATATGTTTTGGAAAAATTTGAGCTAGTTCACATTCAGTTTCTAAACTACCTTTTTATTCCACCATTTAATACTTTTATGGCCTACATCATATTATTGTCTAGCACAAATTTCAGTCCTAACACATTGACTGCAGCACACTTTACAGTTGTGTTTTGCTGATTGCAGCTAGCACTTATGTGTTGGAGTGTTAAATATAATAGCATAATTTATCAGTCACATAATAGAAAATAGTTGCACTTACGAGAGGTTGAGTACATAATAAGAATTACTTTTTATTGCTATGGACATTTACAGGCATGAAGATGTGAGATTCAAAGACTAAAGCTTAATGTAAAAGGAGACATATTTTAATAAAATAATATAAAGGACAGCACAAATAGTGAACTATATATCTTACATATTTTTAAAAAAAAATCATTTACAATATTGCAATAGTTATATAAGCTAATGCACACACATCTCTGTTAAAATGAGATGTTGACAACACACTCCATGCATGATGACTGCACTTGTAGACAGTTTATCATTTTGCCACCGCAGTCAATGTATTAAGCAACAGAATCTGAAAAAAGGGATAATGACAGGTACCTTTCATCCAATTGTCCCCTAATGTAAGGCAATGCACCATACAGATCCAAGACCACAATTGTAAACTTCACTTCTTGACCTTCTTGTATACTTGATCCTATCCATTCATTTCCAGGTTTTTCAGTTGGCCTTGGTATAACTACATTAAAACTCTGAAAACACACACTCAGTAATATAAACCTTGCATACATGAGAATTGGCATATATATGATATTTGGTGTATTTACCTATGGACTAGAATGCCAAGATGTGTGGTACTTTTCTTATTGACAATTCCAGTTAATCTTGCACCAATGTATGGTTGGAAAATAAAATAATCAGCTTGCACTTGGAAGTGGATGTCAGCATTGTCATTTCTGATGGTGCCAATATTTTGTAGCAGACGTAAATTTTTGTAACTCAATAAAATACCATTGTATCTGGAAAAAAATAATGATTTGTTTTACTTACATCTACTAACAAAGATAATAAGTATTTTTAAAGTAAAAAATCTACAATGCAACAGTCTTCGAGGACCATTTATAAAAACTTGATGGAATGCCTTTTAATTTCTTGATTTCAAGATCATTATATTCTCAATTATTCCACATACTAGTAGTTATGTCCAAACAAAAATTGATGGGAAATATGTGAGGTTGTCAACAATAAATCAAGGCCACAAACATCAATGAATAATGCAGTAACACTTAGACCTTTTATTACTTTATTGCAACCAACAACTGAGCATTAAAGCTTTTGGTATGGTAATTTTTAATGTTATATTACGATATAAATATTTTGTTTGGTTTTTGAAATCATACACATTACAGACTGCAGTGTATCACTGTATTATACCAAGCATGATAGTGGGTAGTTTTATTTTAACCAAAGTGTCGTCAAGTCAGCTTTAGATGTTCGTAGATCTTAAGACTCGCTAATACAAAGTTTCCGAATCGATGTTAACCATGGCGCAATAGATTTGACCAAATCGCATTGATAATGGGTATTGGGACACTACCTACTTTGCAAAGATTTTTACATTTAACTTACTCTTTATCAAATTTCCCAATTTTATAATCCAATAGATTTTTTATTGATTCATTAATGTTACCGAGACACCATGGCTGTAAAGCCAAATTTTGCGTCACTTTTTTCTCAATCACACAAGAATTCTTATCACAGGCTAATTTTCTTAAATCTTTTAAATCGAATTTTATAATCGTTGACATTTCAAAGTTTATACAATTTAAAATGTGTACATAAACGTGTTTTTAAGTTAAAAACATTTAAACCCCAAAATTGTTTATAAAATAACCAAAATAAATATTCTTCTTTGGATAATAGCCACCAGAGACAAACAAACACAAATAAACATGGCCACTGACCACCAAAGAGAATATAAAATACAGGATTACCAACTCCGAAAAATTAAATACTTTTATCAATTATTATTGACTCAAAATAAACCCCTAACGCTATTTCCACAACGCCTAAAATTGTCGAACATCTTTATAAAAGTCTTTAGAAAAAGTTTAATTTATCAAGTCCTAGTTCTAAAATAAAACCTTGCTTTTTTAAACTCTTGCTTCAACGACGTTATCCGTTCCGCTGCGGCCCGTCTGTAGTGATCGCAGAAATTTTTCACAGCAACCCGAACCGCTCCACGCGGCAAGTGGTTGCGGTCCATTTGCCTGTGATTTTTGGTCATGTGACAAGATATTAAACTCAATATTAGGTCTTAATAAACGAGCTATACCCAACCTGTGACTCGCGAATCGTATGCGGCCAAACGTGCATTTGTAAGTCGACAAACAGACTAAAAAAATTTTTGATAAAAGAAAAATTATCTAGAATTACATACTTGAAGAGTATATTGATCTCATAAGAATAAAATTATTCAGTTATTTGATATACTTTATATTGAAATAAATTGAAATAATAAGTTTTATTTTTGTTCTTTGTCAATGAATTTACATTTTCATCATAGGCACCATGGGGCACCATAACAATATCTTTGTGGTCTGTACAAGAAAAGGTTGAGAACGGCTGTAATAAAGTCTATAATATTAGCAATTTTTAACAAAACTAATACATATATAATATATTTTTTCAACTAGATAGGTATTAGAATTAAATCCTTTTAATAGAACGCACCTTTAATTTGTTTTCTGTTACAGTGATAAAACCAGCTGTTTGTAAAACATTTCTAATTGGTTAAATTTTTCGCTTATTGCAACACATGCCATAATTAACCAATAGGTAACTGCGTATAGAAATTTTCGCTAACAGTTGCTTTATTCGTGTAATCAGAATCAGGCCGTAACGACAAGAAAGAAGTGTCGGTAACACGTCGTGAGCTTATTTTAGGTTTTTTTAAACATAAGTGTCTTTAACTACTTCGGAAGCACATAAAACATGTGTCTCGTATATACATTATTGAACTAGCATATTAATTAGGGTTTTATAAAAGTACATAATTGGAAATCTGTTTAGTATTACGGCAACAATCAACGTGAATTCGGGCGTCGACCGGTCATCCCTTCTACCCGTAAGTGTAACCGCCTCGGAACTGTCAGTCGCAATCGTCATTTTGTGGATAACGGCGCCGTGCGAGACTACGGCAATAAAACTACGCGGTGTTGGAAACTAAAACGTTGTGTTGTGAGGTGTGTCAGTCGCGGTGAGCGTTTATATGTGGTATAAAGTGCCGGTGTGTGGCTATAGTAGATTGGGTCGCGCGTGATTAGGCGGCGCGATGGGGGACATGGATAGGAACGACCCCGAACTCCGGTACTTGTCGGTCGATCGGAACAGCTTCAACGACCCGGCGACACAGGCGGAATGGACCCAGAAGAGATTAGTGTGGGTCCCCCACGAGACTCAAGGATTCGTAGCGGCCGGGATCAAGGGTGAGAGAGGAGATGAGGTGGAAGTGGAGATCGCGGAGTCAGGGAAGCGGATCCTGGTCCCGATAGATGATATCCAGAAGATGAACCCGCCAAAATTCGACAAAGTGGAGGATATGGCTGAGTTGACCTACCTGAATGAAGCATCTGTTCTGCATAACATCAAGGACAGATATTACTCTGGCCTCATTTATGTAAGTATCAATTTCTTTGTTTTAAGAAAAGAAAATTTTACACACCTAGATTTTGCCACTGGGTTCTGATCACAGCATGGTAATCCTTCTATAAGTACATGTTAATATTTATTAGAATCTCATACTGTTCTACATGTTTGATAAAGTGTAATTTATTTTATATGTGTATTACTTAAAGAGGGTTGTGTAGAGGTGAAACTTATTAAGCCAGTTAACATTTAATTACACTAATTGCATTTGGATCTTAATATTTTATTAACTGTTATTACATTAGAGATTTATTTATGATTTCCTTTGGTAAGTACCATACTATGTAACAGATTTTCAGAATGCATTAGTTAGTACATCCAAACATAAGCATTGTAATCTACTATTGGAGTTTATGGCATGTGGTTATTAAAATTTGAAGACCTACCAATTATAATATTAACCTGAATAAATACTTTTTCTTATAAAAAATCATGGCATAATCCATCTATCCTCTCTGTTATCTATTTCTGATACAATTTCAAGGATATTATGTGAAATTTTGCAAATTAGACTAGGGCAGCATAAATTAAACATATATCTGTGTCTAACTGTTCACATTTCAAATGAAGGATGTTGCCTGTATTGAAACATTGTAGTTTAAATACGGTGCTTTTATTTTTCCTGTACTCAATGATTATTAGAATAACATTTGTGTATGGTTTCAACTTAATTTGAATTGGCCTCTGTTTCCTCTTAATAATAAAGGTGATTTTTGAGGGAAGAATTTACGTTCCATTTAAATAAGTTATGATATCACTTTGCAGGAATTAATTATTAGTCATGACAAAATAGAGACACAAAATAATAATAACTATTAGGTAGATAAAGCTGCCTGAGTGGAATTACAAAATTTAGAAAAATGTAATTACGTGTATGGCTTTTAAGTGAATATTATTATCAGTATGTACCCTAATGCATCATAATGTGATGTGATGTGAGATTATAATATAATTAGTCATGTAATAATATTTCTCTTAACGTTGACATAATAACATAATTAATTTTGTTGTAATGTTCATAATGCTGCTAACTTTTTAGGACACTGAGCTAAATCTCATTAGGATGTAATTCTTTGTAAAATCACAGGTCTAATTACATATGACACAGAACAAAACAGATGCTAGTTAACCTTTATAATAATTACTAACAAAATTATTTTGAAATATCACTCAAATGGACAATGGGTAGTTAATTAACTACCTACTTATTTAATTATTACTGACAATCTTTAAAAAGGCTAATTTGAAATTTATAAATTGCAATGTTCATTATGTGTCTAACAAAAAGAAAACAAGAATGCAAAAATGGAATAACTGCAATAAAACAAAAAAAATCCATATGCATATTTTCATTACATAATGCTTCTGCATCTGATGGCAAGTGGGATCACTCTAGTAACAAAGGGAAGCATTAGGAAAAATGACATTATTCAACTCAACCTGAAATCTAAGCAAAAACTAACTAATAAGAATAAAATTTGATCATCATTTCATTGTCCCTGTTTTAAACATGTGAAGTAAAAAAGACAAGAGATTTCATCATTTAGGATATGTTTAAATACTAAAATATTCATAATATTATATGTAGCATATTCTTTTGTTTATCTATAGTATTTTATAATGTTTAGAAAAATTTATGAAAATTTACTAATTTTTAAGAGAGAGAATAGCGATTTTTTCTTTGACAAGATTGCAGTCATTGAGGTTTAAATGTACTTGCTTATGCCAGAAAATAATGTATAAAAATAGGACAATTTTTTTAGTTTGGTTTGTTTTATTGTGAACAATTGCAATTAGTGATATGCTCCTATTCTTAGTTCTTTCTTCCTTAGTTCATAAATCCTTATTCCTAGTAACATATTTCATCACAATTCCAATACGGCATGTATCGCATACTTTTATATGAATAGTGAATTTCACCTTAACAGTAGTACTTGTATAATGTACATATTTAAAAAGTTTCATGATGTGTATGTGATTTCAATGATGAACGAGGACCATCCATTGACAACCACCATCTGCAAATAAATCAGGTTTATACTATTGTTATGTAAATTAATGTCTTTCAAGCTCCATTAACAGGAGGCATTAATGAAGGACAGTTATGGATTCATGATGGAGCAAACTATATAACTATTGAAACAATAGTTGGTACTTATAATCAGAGGTGTTGTTTAATATATATACCTACAATATGTATATATCAAATTGGTAGTGATAACAGTTGTAAGACATAAATGCTTGGCTAGCTCAGTAAGATGAACACATAGAATAAAAATATATTATATTGCAGTTCTAACAAACTATAATTTGAGGTTGATATTGTCAAATTAAAAAAATATATATATTGTTAAAGTATATAAAAAAATATTAATTAGGAAGCACATTGTTTTCACCTATAATACATGAAAAATGTATGTACCATATTACATAATTATTTATTATGGCCAGATGGTTGTCATTTTAAAGCAAATAATGTGTGATAACAGTGGCTGGAACTTGGAAATGACACTTACATTCCCTCCTAATGTAGTACATTCAATTATGCAGTCTTACCTTATAACTTGTTCTAGCATTAAGAAGTGATTAAGAATTGCTTAAATAGCTGTGAAAAACATCACCGGTTTCCCAATATTTAACTTTATTAAGACGCAGTATGGCGGGCTATGAATACAGGTGATCAAGTAAATTTGTGTTTTAACTAAGCATAGCTTCCCGAAATTTTTCTAAGTAAGGCTGATGGTCGTTAGATTAGTCTGAATAAGTTGACAGGGAATGTAAATATCTCAAAATACTAGGTTAATTACACCAAAGGCTACGTTAAAATATTCGCATTATTAAAAAAAATAATGTGACGTCATTGGGGCCGCGATCGGTTCAAAGTTTCCACTCGTAGGTGTTATACATTGAGGACGTGATTCACTCACCATGTAAACGTAACAATGGTGCCCGTATACTGTCATGGATCGGTCATTATCGCTTTTAAGGCAATGCTTTTGAATCAACGTATGTTGGAAACTAACAGGTCAAGACTTCTCAATACCTGTTTGGGATCATGTACTAGTATGCGCTCGTTATAATGATTTGATTGATACAATGTCGGATTTGTCAATAGTTCGGTTAGGCTGCGGTTTTAAGGCGGCATAGTTGCAATCGGGGTCCTTTTTTTGGCCCCCAAAATAAGCACCTGAGCGCAGGACATGCGAAGCGGCACAAACTGAGTGATTTATACTTAGTAAAATATAAATTTGGCACTGATCACATAGAAATATAAAACTCGCTTCATGTTATTAATAAAGAGTTAACCAACTTAATCACTATTAAATATTTAAATAGATGAGCTTGAAAGACATAGCTAGAGGCAGCCTCTCATGATAATGCCTCTTAAAAAAACTCGTATGTTTATACATTTTTATAGTAAGTGCGACAAGTCGAAACACAGCCTACTGTCAAACATGTTTTTTTTTTACTGTATTTATGTTGGATAGTGATGTATATACCAATCTAACTATTATAGTTGTGTTTCTATTTAAATGTTTATGAGAATCTTTTCGTTGCATGTTAAGGACAAGACCAACAACATGACGCATTAACATTTAAGTTAATCGCGAGGAATAGTTTTAAAACCATCAGAGAGTGTTGACCTTATAAAGACGATTTAAATTAATCCGCAGATTTGTAGCTCTTTGGGTAATAATAGCAGGGCGACGTCACTAGGCAGGCGATTGTTGATGGATTATATCAGATTACTTATGATGCTATCTTCTTGTAGACAAAAACTCCAGTCAAATTACAGAATGGACTAGAGGTTAATGAATTATAAACTTATCCTCGTTGTCCATGTTTTGTGCTAATATGGCATAGGCACCTAATTGAATACCATTGAGGCCAATCTCAAAGCTGTTTCAGTTGCTAAAAAAATTGTTGTTATCTTAAAACTTGTGAGAGCTTTTTGTATATAAACAAAAACTTGTTAAGATATATACATACAAATTATTTTATCTTGTATCGCCTAATGAGAAAGACTTTATTGGTACTGGGATTGCATGATTATCAAGTGGACTCTCATTCATCGTCGTCCTGCCCATTATGCATGTTTGTCCACGCCATTAGTCAACTGATTTGAGTAGTCATTTCATAGTGGTTTAACTAAATGTGACATTCGGAAACTGTTTGGGTTGATTCAAACGTTTGGCCAAAGCGTCGTCGTGCTTGAGATGAATGTCAAGGTGAGTCGCGGCGTCGGCCGAAACGGCCACAGCGGGCATTGACCGGGCGGGGCGGGTGTGCGGTATGCGGGCGCCAGGGCCCACGCGAATATGTGCGCTACTGTGCTATGCTCGATGGCTATGGTCTACCTCTATGAGCTTGTTGATTAGTGTTACCAGAACCATTTTTCCAAATACGAGAGTTGAGATAGCGGATAGACAAGAAGTTTAGAACCCTTCGTTCTTTTAATGCTCTCCTTTTAATACGCTGTTTTTTTTTTTCATTATTCCTGTATCGGCTATTTCCTGTTAATTGAACTAGGGATTTTCAGCATCTAGCTCCGGGTTCTATTGGAGCGCCAGAGGGTTGACTTCTCGTTGGCATGTTGTTGATAAAGCGGAACATCTGGCAAAACTGGTTCTCATATTCTAGTTTTGGTACATGGAAAATGAAAAACTGTTATTCCTTTTCACTCTCGATCTTTTGGTATTTTGGTAAGTTTTAGTGGTTTACCTTAACTCACGTTTACTTAGTGCATAAAAAGTATTTTTATTCGTAAAATATACTTTATCTCTTAAAAAAAAATCGTTGCAAAAGGCGTTCCATTCGACAATTGGTTATGTCTATGTTGATTCATCATTCAAGATCACGTTTGTTAATATACAAACGTGATCTGAACTATATTTTTCTGTTAATTGTAAACACCTATGTTGTAAAAATAATGTTTCTATATAAACAGTACCAGCTTTCATACAAGACAAATATACACCTGAGTCTTCATAATGAACGTGACGACTCTTGAAAAGTTTTTGAGTCGTGATGCGTGCATTCAACACAAAGAAACTCATTCTTCACGAACACTTTAATAGCAACTCTTCTTTTTACATAGTAAGTGTAGTAAAATGAGAGGTGTTGTATTTTAGGAGCATTTAACAACAGAACGAGTTGTGTTTTGTATATGGGCTATTGTTACCCGCGGCTTCGCGTGCACGTTTGTATTTATAACTTTTACTTGCCCAGAATAAGAGCGGTTTTATGAATATAACGATTCAGTGAATTAAACTATATGTACTAAATGTTGTTGGCTCGAATGCGAACTACGTATTTTATGAACAATGTCGGTGAATGATGCAAGTCTATCTTATTAAGCTCACGAAATACGTCTTTGATAACTTTTAACCCTATGGGTCACTTTCCATTGAATTACTCTGTATAGATTGGATTGTATTGTAGACATACTTTTGGAATCAGTTCTGAATTTACCTGGTTATTGTTGATGCACTCAAAACTCTTATTACAATTATCACTGTATGGCTTATAAGTTACAGCATGGGCGGTCGTTATCTCTTATCAGTAATTTTAGTAAATCAGTGTCAAGTACTAGTTTTATCTGATTTTAATAACCTGTGGAGTCAATATAGTGTTAAATGGTGACCTATTATGCGCACGGTCAGCTGGGGTGGACAGAGTTTGAATTAAATGGTCTGGCATTTATCAATACATGAATCAAACAAATTATTTAAATCATGATTATGTTTGGAAGCATGTAGTTAGCTTATTGTTTATCTTGTAGAGTTTCAGGCGCAATATTGGGGCTCTATATTACGTAGCCCACGTAGGTTTGACCCTTTTTTGTCTGTCTGCATCGATCCTTTAATTTTCATTCATCATATTTAATAATATTCATGTTTATTAAACCTAAGTATATATATTTATATACGTTTTGGCTCTAAAACTTGTCGATGTTTTTGTGCCAATGATTTTTTAAACCGATCTTGGTACGCTAAGTAATTTTTTGTAACAATTTACTGCTCTGAAGTGCTATTCTTAATATGGTTTAACTTACAAAAAAGGCACAAATAAAATACTTATATGTAAACATTACATATCTACTTTGTATATAACAATATATTATTCAGTCTACGATTATTGATAAAACCCTGAGGCAATACTGAAAATATCTAACCAGACAAAGAAACTATTGAACTTGTTTTTAAAATATAAAGTAACAGACGAGTTGAGCGAACGTTTGAGACCGTGTGTTCCGTCTCGAACAATCTCCGTTATCTCGCTTATCGATCGATTGCATTCTTATCATTTCGCGTGATAGCTCACTGGAATGTATGTATGCCAGTTATAATAATATCGTAAAGTGTCACAAAGCCGCCAATCCTAAATCTCGACATAAAGCGTATTTTGGTTGTTTATAATCACTGCATTTTACCTAATAAGGATAGTTAACATTTTTCATTGTCTCTTCCCGTGTATAGTGAACATCTCGACAATCTTGTTTGCTTTTTAGCATAACATAATAAAAATGTAATCACTAGATTAATTTACTTACGGGCGATTATTTTTCGCAATACGGCGAGCGTCTATAAACTTCATCCCCACGAAACATACTTCGGAAATAAATCCGCACCGCATCGCATCCAATTTGTAC
Organism: Manduca sexta; assembly: GCF_014839805.1. NCBI lineage: Eukaryota > Metazoa > Arthropoda > Insecta > Lepidoptera > Sphingidae > Manduca > Manduca sexta. The sequence continues at coordinate 3,509 of NW_023595374.1, read as the reverse complement.
GTAACCACAGATTTATTTTCCACGAGGATTATAAAGCACTAGTGGGTATGTGTACTTATACGCGATTCCACGTGTTAGAGAATGTTGATTTCATTATTGGATATTTTTCGCGATGCGGGCTAGATTTTGCGGTACTATGTTTTCGAAGTTTTCATACACCAATTTGTATAATTCTTGATAAATTACTGAACCGGAATCGTAAGTTGCGTAATATTAATGAAAATTTAAAACAGTGTACACCTAGGCTTTAACAATGTTATATTTCTTTCGTAAAAGTGTCGAGTTCATAGTTGAGTTGCGGATCATTGTCCGAGTGAGCTATCGATATGCGTGCAATTGTTTAACCGTGTAATTCAATACTCGGCAAGCCGGTGCACTTGCAATAGTCTCGATGAGCTTTCGACACAGCCCCTGCCCCCTCGCAATGCCTCGCTTGGGGTCGCATCCAGAGGGGTGAAGGACGGGGTTATGAAACTTTCAGACTGAGCACCGTTACAGTATAAACTATAACGTATATTAGAAATACGTATGCATGTTAAATTGGTATTGGAATGGCTTAATGTATTGCTTGATTAATATTTACATTAAAACTACATAAAAGTAAACGTCACGTTGTCTAATGACTACACAAATTACATTTCACATTGCGGTTGCCCAAATCTTGACTTGATGACGTGTGAAACGACAAAGAACATTTGTCTTGGCCGCGATGGCTCGTTTAATGTGCTGTAACCTAATATTGATGTGTTTGAATGGCGGTAGTTTTATGGTGACGAATGTTGTGCGTAAGAAAGAAGTAAAAAAAAAATATTATGTATGACATCACTTGCCTAATTGATTTTCTCTTAAAATATTTTATACAATAAAACCTGATGGTAAACATTTACACAATAATGATTAACAAAGATGTAATTAGCTCTTGAGTCGCAGTCATACACCATTAAACTACTCGGCAGTCGGCATGTCGTATGAGACATTAATGTTTGTACCCAGTGTACGCAACGTGTATCCAGAGGCACGCGACATTCAAACATGTGCAAATTATTATTTCATCAGTCCAACATTCTGATTTACGAATCAAGAACTAGTCCCATCACGTCACTTCGGGAGACTTAGCCCCTGGACGTACAATGGTTTGTCCAAAAAGCTTTGACTCCAGGAAATTAGATTTTAAATGTATACGGTTTTCGCTATACAGACGAGTATAAGCAATTTAATGCGTGACAAAGAGAATTGTTGTATGTTAAGTGTTACTTGCAAAATAGTCCATTCCAAATTAGGAATCGATCTTTCTTTACAATCACTCGCTTTAAATAATGTTTTAGAAAAAATACTTGGACCGTCTTTAAAAACAGATTAAAAGCTAATACATTTAACTGAAAAGGCTAGCAGAACTCTTCACAAATAAAAGCCATTGTTAAAGGTAAATGCGATCAGGGAAGTAAGTTTGAACTATACGTAGATAGGTTGGCGGCCGATCTTCCACGTCTTGTCTAGCCAATAGAAAACTCGAACATTGAGAGTAAAGAAGCTTTGAAAACAAAATGCCTAAATCTCTTTCGTACAGTCAGTCATCTGCATTGCAGTTATTTATCTGCATAGGCTTATGCGATGTTTTCTTCTCTGGCATATAAGAAAAATGTTATCGATTCACAGGGGTTAACATATTCCGTCTCTCGTGAATGAAATAGTTGTGAATGAATCGCTAAATTGACGTAACTGGTTGAGATATTTATATAGAATGGTCAGAGAATATATTCGACAGTCATAATAATTACACTCACGTCATCATGGTGATGATAAAGAAATATTTGAGTATGAACAACTCACACTATACGACCTTCACATGTAATAATTTAAAGCAGGTAACGATATTAAAAGCGCAATACTTTTACACTTTCTTGTACCAATATAAAGATAGAATGAATATGTATATTTGCCAAATATTCAATGTCTTTTTTAATTCATATTTATGGGATTCACAAAATGTTCTCCGAGTTTGATGTCATATCGAATCCTCGTACCGAAAAACACTCGTTATAAGATTTCACTGTAGTGTGAGTTCGAAAACTTATGTGATTGTTAGATGAACTATTATTTTGTTAACAAATCTCTTCTTATGATTGCCATCTGTATTGGTCAATTATAATCACTGAAATTAGTTTAACAATTTCCTTCGTTTAACGTTATTGCCAGATTGAATTAGACGTTGGCCTTACTGTCGGCCGTAATTTATGTATTTGCAATAGTCCACCCGGTATTATTTTGAGATCGTTCGATGATGTAACGTTTCTTTTAATTCCACGACGTTCAAGACGTCCGAACGTTATATTTGGATGTATGACTTATTGTTTATTTTCTCTATTCCTTCATCGAGGCGGCGTTCTATCTTGCCAATGTCGATGATTCTAACGTGTAACTATAGATATGTCAATAGAGTTAATTCTGTAACAGAAATTAATATTAAGTGCTAAAGCGGGTATTTAATGGGGATTTTCCACTTTATCTTATAATAAATTAACTTAATTGTAAATTAATGTTCAGTGCGAATAGAAAGTTCTGTTCATTTTCAATGCTTGACACAATAACTGTTATTTTTATTACTTAAAATTTATAAGTATACTACGGGGATAGATGTAATGATTTCTTATAAATCATCCAAACCAATCAAATACTTACCATATTTATTACTAGGTGTTGCTCGCGACTTCGGCCGCATGAAAAGCCTTTCCCGCTACAAAAGACCCTAAACTACGGTACGATGCCAAATCCATATATTTAAGAAATTATACTAAATTAGTATATATTAGGTATTTCCCATGAAAGCAAATTGACGGCACAAAAAGTAAAAATGTAGCCTATGTGTTAATCCAGTGCTTGGTCTACGCGTGACAAATTTTATCCAAATCTGTGACATTGTTTCTGAGTTTACTCGTAATAAACATACAAACACCCTAACATTTCCACGAACTTTCGCTTTTATAATATTAATAAGACTATCTTTAGTAATCTCATACCTTTAACGAATCTATCGTTTTATGTTTGAAAATCGTTCTAAAAACAAATTGGTAAAGTCGTAGTAAAAGCAATAGTGTTTCATCACGTACGTGACAGATTGATGTTGCTATTATAGTGTTCGACCTTCCACGAAACAAACCACCATCGATCCAGTGCACGTGGTTGCTTATAAAATTATTATAAATAATTGACTGAATGAAACGCTGGCTCAGAGTCGTGCTAGTGCGATTAAATATTTCTAGATGCCAGGTTTGTACGGTATTTCTTGTGAAATAATTATATTTATTTAAATGTTTTTAAATCAATTAAATAAATGTTTTAATTTTGCTAATATTCTACATAATTTTATATTCTTCATAACTTTATATTCTTCATAACGAAACAGACTACACTATTAAAAATATTTCTTAAAAAATATTTTAAATATAGTTTTCTTCCCGCCCGTGTGAAAATTCGCCCTCGGAGTTCAGGTTCTATAGTGGACTCTACGA